>NC_044033.1:127846813-128136036 GCF_901765095.1 Microcaecilia unicolor
CTCTTTCAAACTGATATTAGAGAAGAGGTGTCTGGTAAGATTTGCCTCTTTGCAGATGATATCAACTTTGTAATAGCACAGACACACCTAATAGTGTGGATAGCATGAGGAGGGATCTAACAAAGCTTGAAGAATGGACTGGAAATTGGCAACTAATATTAGTACAAAAAAAATACAGGGTCATGCATTTGGATTTCAAAAACCTAAAGGTGCGGTACAATTACAAGGGGTGAAGTATTTCAGTCCACGAAAGAAGAGAGAGATTTGGAGGTTATCATATCTCTTAAAGTGGTCAACAGGTAAAAAGGTGAGGGCCAAACTAGTAGAATGCTTGGGTGCATAAGGAAAGGAATGGCCAGCAGAGAAAATGGAATGATAGTGCCTCTGTATAAGTCTATAGAGGGGCCCCATTTAGAGTACTGTATTTAATTCTGGAGACCACACCTTCAAAAAGACATAAATGGGATAGATTTGGTCCAGAGGGCTACTAAAATGGTCAATGGTCTCTGTCAAAGTATATGGGGACAGACTTATAGACCTCAATATATATATTTTGGAAGAAAGGTGGTAGAGAAAAGATATGATAGAGAAATTTAAGTATTGCCATTGCATAAACACACAGGAGGAGAGTCACTTTCAAACGAAAGGAAACTCAGGAATGAGAGGACATAGGAAAAAGTGAAAAGAGGATAGACTTAAGAGCAATCTAAGGAAATATTTCTTTATAGTGGTATGGAATAGCGTCCCGGTGGAGACGGAAGAGACGAACACTCTAGCTGAATTCAAGAATGTGTGGGACAAGCACGTGGGATCTCTTAGAGAGAGGAACAGAGAGTAGATGATATGGATGGGCAGATTTATCTATGGTCATTTTCTCTTTCTTTTTTATTATTATTTTATATTTATTGACAATTTTCAATATTGCATCAAGTCAACATAATTTGAATAGCAGTAAGTATACCAATAAAAATAATGGACTCTATAGACAACAATATTCTATAATGGACTCTATAGACAACAATTTTCTTTCTTTCATAATTTGGTTACCAAACAGAACTGAAACAAAAGAAAAATGAGGATCCAAAATAAGGGATTTCAAATCTAAAGAGAAGGTTGGGGGTCTTCCCTATATATAATTAAAGCCCCTAAATCCTGACTGTGAACAACATCAGTGATTCATTATGAAACCTCCGGCACTCCCCCAGCAGGAACAGACCTTTTCTTGCTATCAACAAAACTTTAAAGAAAATATATCTATGAGCGTCACAAATCACAATACATTTACAAGGAAATAGACACTAGCATCTTAAGAGTACGAGCCTCCTGCACAGCATCAAGGAATTTTTTTCTTTTATCTTATGTCACTTTACATAAATCAAGAAATACCCACAGTTTCTGTCCAAGAAATAAAGCAGTGCAATAATGACAGTACATACAAAAATTCTCCCTATTAGCCTCTTCATCCACTTATCTTTCTAGGATGGCAGACATATCCAGACTTCACAGTTAACTCACATGTGAAAACCATTCAGCATAAAGTATCCTACTCAAGTTTTCTTCAAATGTTGTATATATTATTCAATGTATAAAATGTGAAGAGGAGTGCTATATCAGAGAAAAAGAGATGCTACAAATGAGAATCAAGTCACATAGGTACCACAAAGACCACAAAGCAATTAAGGGTGACACTTCTGCAGATGAATAGTTCTCAAAACCTGGACACTAAATAAATGACCTTGTGATAAGAATACTAAAAGGTAACTTTAAAACAATCCAGGAATGTAAGATCTTTGAAGTCAGAATGATGAAATATTTTGACACCCACCAGACAGGACTTAACGAATATCTGGGTTTCCTATGACATTACAAATCATAAAATTATACTGCCTTGTAACTTTCTGGTTATCCATCCCCCTCTTTCTATTTCTCCCTGTAACTCCTTCCCTCCCCACCCCACTCCACCTCTCCCTTGTGACTTTTCATGCTTTTCATGATTTACTATATACATTTTAATATTGTCATTTCTTGTTCATATCTAACCTGAAGAGGGCTCTGCCTTTGAAAGCATGTCAAAAGATATATTAAGTTAGTCCAATAATAAAAAAAAAGGTATCCCTTATTTCTTTCGTTGTATTTATATTTATTACCTTAAAGTGGGCTAACAAGGCAACCACACTACATTGAGTGGAGGAGTGGCCTAATGGTTAGGGTGGTGGACTTTGGTCCTGGGGAACTGAGGAACTGAGTTTGATTCCCACTTCAGGCACAGGCAGCGCAAGTCACTTAACCCTCCATTGCCCCATGTAAGCCCCTGCCATGAGAGGGAAAGCGCGGGGTACAAATGTAACAAAAAAATAAAAATAAAAAAAATTCCCAATCTGCCGCAATCTCACTCTAGCACTTTGTTTATCATGTACCAGTCTTCTTCGCTCATAAATGCACACACTGCTTTTCATAAGTATACAGTAGTTTAAAAAAATCTGTAAAGGTAGCCATGAAACCAAACATTGCAGTAACAAATCTAAGGAAACTGAAATCATGTTCATGTGGGACCCTATCATCCTCTCCTTCCTTTGCCTCCTACCTCATTCCTTTCCATTTTAAAATATATGCTCTGTTTTTATGAAAAATAGATTGCCAATTTAGTTAAGTGCTAACATTTCCAAATACTCAGTAAATCAACAATCTCCAGCAAAATTGTTCAGTACAAGGGAAACATTTATTAGATGTCTACGACAATACAAGTAGTAAGATCCAAGAGCAAAGAAGAGACAAAAACAAAAGTAAGGAAAATAACAGAATAACAACTTGCTTACAAAGACCCAAATTTATACATCTGTTTAAAAATAAAGAATAGGAAATGGGGAAAGTGATCAAAAGATGAAAATATACATTGTACAATTCCTTCTTCTTCTGGAGAAGTCATAGTAACATAACATAGTAGATGACTGCATAAAAAGACCCGCACGGTCCATCCAGTCTGCCCAACAAGATAAACTCATATGTGTATACCTTACCTTGATATGTACCTGTCTTTTTCAGGGCACAGACCTTATAAGTCTGCCCAGCACTATCCCCTCCTCCCACCACCGGCTCTGGCACAGACCGTATAAGTCTGCCCAGTACTATTCCCCGCCTCCCAACCACCAGTCCCGCCTCCCACCACTGGCTTTGGCACAGACCGTATAAGTCTGCCCACCACTATCCTCACCTCCAAACCACCAACCCCTCTTCCCCCCACCGGCTCCGCCACATAATTTCAGCTAAGCTCCTGAGGATCCATTCCTTCTGCACAGTCCCTGCCTCTTCTCTCCTAAAGTTTACAGCACAGTGAGAATTCCAGAAGCTTGGGGAGGGAATGAAATCTTTGGTTCGGACTGTGGCTTTTTCTGAAGTAATTCCTACGTGGGGGAGGGGAGAGGAAAGACTACGCAAAACAGAGGAATTCAATAAGTGGCTTGAGTCTTTGTGTAAGGAAGAAAGTTTTAGATACACAGGAGCATGGGGTAATACATGGAAAAATAACAGGCTGCACTGTAATGATGGGCTACATCTTTCTGTGATGGAAAAAGGATCATTGGGGAGAAATTCAGACAATATGTTTCTAGACATTTAAACTAGAGGGTGGGGGTGACAAAAGGAAACAAGGGATTTCGGAAAGTCACCCCCAGAATAAACATGATGGGAGAGGGAAAGGTCATGTAAATATAGCAAACCGCCTAAACTCACTAAGCACAAAGAAAGCTATGTGCACAAATGCTCGTAGTCTAAGTAAAAAGGTTCAAGACTTGCAAGCCCTGATGTTTGAAGAAAACTTGGATATTGTTGCTATTACGGAGACATGGTTCAACGATTCCCATGAATGGGACGTGACCGTACCGGGCTATAATCTTTTTAGGAAGGATAGAGAGGGACGAAGAGGTGGAGGAGTGGCTCTGTATGTGAGAGACAATATCAGAGCGGCTGAAATGCAGGGAACCTGGGGAAAGGAAGACACTTTATGGATCATCCTGGAAAGAGAAGATGGGACCTGTGCTGGTGGTTGGGGCGTGGGGATAGTGCTGGGCAGATTTATACAGTCTGTGCCCTGAAAAAGACAGGTACAAATCAAGGTAAGGTATACACAAAAAGTGGCACATATGAGTTTTGCTTGTTGGGCAGACTGCATGGACCATGCAGGTCTTTTTCTGCCGTCATCTACTATATTACTATCCAGCTTATAATCGAAAGAGAAAAACGCCTATATTGCGACACAAATTGGGAGATGGGCGTCTTTCTCCCGTGGGCGCCCAAATCGGTATAATTGAAAGCCGATTTTTGGGCGTTTCCAACTGCAATCCGTCGCGGAAACGGGTAAAGTTGATGGGGGCGTGTTGGAGGCGTGGTGAAGGCGTTTTTACTGCGATTTTGGGTCACTTTTTTTGGACCCTTTTTTTCACGAACAGGTCCCAAAAAAGTGCCCCAACTGACCAGATGACCACTGGAGGGAATCGGGGATAACCTCCCCGGACTCCCCCAGTGGTCACTAACCCCCTCCCACCAAAAAAACTCCATTTTACAAACTTTTTTCCAGCCTCTATGCCAGCCTCAAATGCCGTACCCACCTCCATGACAGCAGAATATGTTCTATCCTGTGACAGCCTTTCCCTGGTTCTGATGTGGCTCTCGGGTGAGTGTGACACCTTTTCTGTTATGCGCACTGCAGAGTCACATCAGCAATGCATTGTGGTAGGCATATGGTATTGGGCTCCGTGATTCCAGTAGCTTGTGGCAAATGCTCACGATATTGGTAGTTGGTAGGCTCTACTCCCATGGTGCTTTTCCCCCTGCTTACTGGGTCAGAGTGTGCCCTGTTTTGTTTCCGGTAGTCCATTAGGTAGTGGCCATTTTTGTAAGCCAGTTTTAGATCCCTTTCACGTGTTAGCCACGTTACAGAACTTAGTTCTTCCCTTGAATGTGGCTGAAAGAGGGCATTGTACACCATTCTGCCAGCTCTGACCTACTGCTCATCTCAGTACCAGGGAGACTCGTTGCCAGTGGGGCACAACCTCTGATCTGCAGTTAACTGTGAGTAAGCGTGCTTATTCCAATAAAGGACGTTTTTGGAGAGATTAGTCTTTAGGTGTCAACTGCTGTGCCAATGTTATATAGCAGCAACAAGTCCTAGAGGCCTGCGTGTATGCAGGTCCCTGGAGCATTTTTAGTGGGTACCGCAGTGCACTTCAGCCAGGCGGACCCAGGCCCATCCTCCCCTACCTGTAACACTTGTACTGGTAAATGGGAGGCCTCCAAAACCCACTGTACCCACATGTAGGTGCCCCCTTCACCCCTAAGAGCTTTGGTAGTACATTTGTGGGTAGTGGGTTTTGGGGGAGGGGGGTTGGGGGCTCAGCACCTGTGGTAAGGGAGCTATGCATGTGGGAGCGTTGTCTGAAGTCCACCGCACTGACCTCTAGGGTGCCCAGTTGGTGTCCTGGCATGTCAAGGGGGCGAGTGTACTATGAATCGTGGCCCCTCCCACGACCAAATGGCTCGGATTAGGACGTTTTTGAGCTGGGCGTTTTTAGTTTCCATTATTGCTAAAAAAAAACAAATGCCCAGCTCAAAAACGTCCATTTTTTCAAAAATACGGTCTGTCCCGCCTCTTCACCTACCCGTTTTCAGACATAGACGCCCATGGAGATAGGCGTTCGCGTTCTATTATGCCCCTCCACGTATCCACACGGGGGTTATCTACAGACCTCCTGCGCAAACGGAGAAGTTAGACAAGGGGGAGGTGCTACTGTTGGGAGATTTCAATTTGTCTGACGTGGATTGGAACATCCCGTCTGCGGAATCGGAAAGAAGTAGGGAGCTTGTGGATGCCTGTCAAAGTGCCTTGCTCAAACAAATGGTGACGAAACCTACGCGGGAAGGGTCGATGCTGGGTCTACTGCTCACAAATGGGGGTAGTGTTTCCAATATCCGGGTGGGTGCCCACCTATGTAATAGTGATCATCACACTGTATGGTTTGATATAAGGGCAAAGGCGGAGTGCGGACACAGAAAACTCAAAGTACTGGATTTCAGACGTACTGATTTTGATAAAATGGGGGAATACCTGAAGAAGGAGCTTTTGAAGTGGGAAGGCGCAGGAGATGTGGAAAAACAGTGGTCCAAACTAAAGGCTGCTCTAAATATGGCGACTGATCTTTTTGTGAGGAAAGCAAACAAAAACAAGAGAAGCAGGAAGCCTATATGGTTCTCCAAACAAGTAGCTGAAAAAATAAGAGCAAAAGAGGCTTTGCTCAAGAAATACAAAAGAACGCAACAAGAGGATCACGGAAAAGATTATCGGATTAAACTCAAAGAAGTGAAGAGGGAAATACGGCTAGCGAAAGCGCGAGCGGAAGAAAAAATGGCTAAAGATGTAAAGAGAGGTGACAAGACCTTTTTCAGATATATTGGAGAAAGGAGAAGAGATAGGAATGGAATTGTGAGACTGAAAGATAATGAGAATGGCTATGTGGAGAGTGATGATGATAAAGCGAACGTGCTAAACAATTATTTCTCTTCAGTGTTCATGGAGGAAAATCCTGGAGAAGGACCGCTGTTGGCTGCCGAGGGAACATCTGGGAATGGAGTGAATACTGCGCCGTTTACGGAAGAAAGAGTTTATAAACAACTGGAGAATCTGAAGGTGGACAAAGCTATGGGGCCGGATGGGATACATCCCAGGATACTGAAGGAGCTCAGAGAGGTCCTGGTGGGACCTCTTAAAGATTTATTTAATAGATCTTTACAGACGGGAGAGGTTCCGCGGGATTGGAGACGAGCAGATGTGGTCCCTCTTCACAAAAGTGGAGAAAGGAAACAACAACTACTACTACTACAAATCATTTCTACCGTGCTACCAGTCGTACGCAGCGCTTCACAATTGAACATGAAGAAAAGACAGTCCCTGCTCAAAAGAGCTTACAATCTAATTCAGGACAGACAGACAGGACAAACAAGGGATAAGGGTAGGACAGACAGATAGGACACATAGGGAAAGGGACTATTGAAGAGAGGAAGACAAGATAAAGGTTACGAGCAGGTGACAAGTTAGGAATTAAAAGCAGCATCAAACAGGTAGGCCTTTAGCCCAGATTTGAAGGCGGCCAGGGATGGAGATTGACGTAATGGCTCAGGAAGTCTACTCCAGGCGTAAGGTGCGGCGAGATAAAAGGAACGGAGTCTGGAGTTAGCGATGGAGGAGAAGGGTGCAATTAGGAGAGATCTGCCTAGTGAACGGAGTTCCTGGGAAGGAGTGTAGGGAGAGATAAGGGTGGAGAGGTAGTGAGGGGCAGCAGAGTGAATGCACTTATAGGTCAATTAGAGGAGCTTGAACTGTATACGGAAACAAGTGGGAAACTACAGACCGGTAAGTCTCACGTCGGTGGTAGGAAAAATAATGGAGTCACTGCAGAAAGAAAGGATAGTTAGGATAGTTAACTGTCTAGAAGCCAATGGGTTACAGGACTCGAGGCAACATAGCTTTACCAAAGGAAAATCCTGCCAAACAAATCTTATTGACTTCTTTGACTGGGTGACCAAAGAACTGGATGAAGGACGTGCGCTAGATGTAATCTACTTGGACTTCAGCAAAGCATTTGATATGGTCCCCCACAGAGGACTCGTGAATAAGCTGAAAGGGTTGAACTTAGGACCGAAAATGGTGAACTGGATAAGAAACTGGTTGACCGGCAGGTGGCAGAGGGTAGTGGTAAATGGAATCCGCTTGGAGGAAAGGAAAGTGAGCAGTGGAGTTCCTCAGGGGTCGGTGCTGGGGCCTATTCTGTTTAATATATTTGTGGGAAATATTGCTGAAGGGTTGGAAGGAAAGGTGTGCCTTTTTACGGATTACACGAAAATAGCCAATAGAGTGGATACCCTGGAGGGAGCAGAAACGATGAGAAGGGATCTCCGAACCTTAGAAGAATGGCCGAGGGTCTGGCAGTTACAATACTACACCACAGGGGAAAATGTCCTCTACCCGGAGTACTATTATATTCAATATTTTTCTTTAACGCACTCCTTACACCCGTATACTCTTAATCACACTTTACTTTGTACACAATCATTTTTCATTTTATTTGTGTATGCTATAACACTTTACAAACTGTTAAATTTGGCACTCCTTTCATCCACCCTACATGCGTTCACAATCACACAGGTTACCCCTATTGATTTACCACATGAGACATACAATGATACAACACCACTGAAATACATTACAATTTAATGCCAAGAAGTGTAGAGTGATGCACTTTGGGTGCAGAAACCCAAAAGAGAGATACTGGATAGGAGGGGAGAGATTAGTAAGCTCGACTCGGGAGAGAGACCTTGGGGTGTTGCTGTCTGAGGACCTAAAGGTGAAGAAGCAATGCATCAAGGCGACAGCCGTGGCCAGAAGGATGCTAGGCTGCATAGAGAGGGGCGTAACCAGCAGAAGGAGGTGTTGATGCCCCTCTACAAGTCATTGGTGAGGCCCCACTTGGAGTACTGTGTTCAGTTTTGGAGGCCGTATCTTGCTAAAGATGTAAAAAGACTGGAAGCGGTACAAAGAAAAGCTACAAAAATGGTATGGGATTTGAGTTGCAAACCGTAAGAGGAGAGACTTACTGACCTGAACATGTATACCTTGGAGGAAAGGAGAAGCAGGGGTGACATGATACAAACGTTCAAATATTTGAAAGGTATTAATCTGCAAATGAATCTTTTTCAGGGAAGGGAAGGCGGTAGAACTAGAGGACATGAATTGAGGTTGAAGGGGGCAGACTCAGGACTAATGTCAGGAAGTATTTTTTCACAGAGAGGGTGGTGGATATGTGGAATGCCCTCCCGCGGGAGGTGGTGGAGTTGAAAACGGTAATGGAATTCAAACATGCGTGGGATAAACACAAAGGAATCCTGTTTAGAAGGAATGGTTCCGTGGAATCTTAGCGCGATTGGGTGGTGACGCCGGTAATTGGGAAACAAAATGAGAGCTGGGCAGACTTCTATGGTCTATGCCCTGATGGTGAATGAATAGATAGGGATGGCCTTGAGTGTAAATTTTAAGGGGCTTCAACGTTAGCTTCAGAACCTAGTACAAGAACAGTGCTGGGCAGACTTCTACGGTCTGTGCCCTGAGAAAGGCAAGGACAGATCAAACTTGGGTATACATATAAAGTATCACATACCATGTAAAATGAGTTTATCTTGTTGGGCAGATTGGATGGACGGTACAGGTATTTATCTGCCGTCATTTACTATGTTACTATAAGATAAGGTTTTAGAGCTTTCAAGGGTTGTTTTAACAGCATATGAAGTGTTTTGGCCTTTTGGTTTTTCAACTTAGTCAGGGTTAGAAAATAACAGCATAAGAACTTGGTTATAAAGACCCATACTTATAGATCTGTTTTAAAATAAAGAATGGGAGCTCTGAACTGGAAATGGGGAAAGTGACCAAAAAATAAAATTACATATTGCACAATTCCTTCTTCCTCTGGAGATGTCCCTGGGTTTTCTCTCCTATGTTAAGGATTTTAGAGCTTTCAAAGGTTGTTTTTAACAGCGTATCAAGTGTTTTGGCCTTTAGGTTTTTCAACTTACATAGTAACATAGTAACATAGTAGAGGACGGCAGAAAAAAGACCTGCATGGTCCATCCAGTCTGCCCAACAAGATAAACTCATATGTGTATACCTTACCTTGATTTCTACCTGCCTTTTTCAGGGCACAGACCGTACAAGTCTGCCCAGCAGTATTTCCCGCCTCCCAACCACCAGTCCCGCCTCCCATCACCGGCTCTGGCACAGACCGTATGTCTGCCCTCCACTATCCTCGCCTCCCAACCACCAACCTCTCTTCCCCCACCTGCTCCGCCACCCAATTTCGGCTAAGCTTCTGAGGATCCATTCCTACTGCACAGGATTTCTTTATGCATATCCCACGCATGTTTGAATTCCGTTACCGTTTTCATCTCCACCACCTCCCGCAGGAGGGCATTCCAAGCATCCACCACCCTCTCTGTGAAAAAATACTTCCTGACATCTTTTTTGAGTCTGTCCCCCTTCAATCTCATTTCATGTCCTCTCGTTCTACCGCCTTCCCATCTCCGGAAAAGATTTTTTTACGGATTAATACCTTTCAAGTATTTGAACGTCTGTATCATATCACCCCTGTTCCTCCTTTCCTCCAGGGTATACATGTTCAGGTCAGCAAGTCTCTGCTCATACGTCTTGGAACGCAAATCCCATACCATTCTCGTAGCTTTTCTTTGCACCACTTCCATTTTTTTAACATCCTTCGCAAGGTACGGCCTCCAAAACTGAACACAGTACTCCAGGTGGGGCCTCACTAACGACTTGTACAGGGGCATCAACACTTCCTTTCTTCTGCTGATCACACCTCTCTCTATACAGCCTAGCAACCTTCTAGCTACGGCCACCGCCTTGTCACACTGTTTCGTCGCCTTCAGATCCTCGGATACTATCACCCCAAGATCCCTCTCCTCCTCAGTACCTATCAGACTCTCCCCGCCTAACACATAAGTCTCTCGTGGGTTTCTACTCCCTAAATGCATCACTTTGCATTTCTTCGCATTGAATTTTAATTGTCAAACCTTAGACCATTCTTCTAGCTTCCTCAGATCCCTTTTCATGCTTTCCACTCCCTCCCGGGTGTCCACTCTGTTGCAAATCTTAGTATCATCCGCAAATAGGCAAACTTTACCTTCTAACCCTTCGGCAATGTCACTCACAAATATATTGAACAGAATCGGCCCCAGCACCGATCCCTGAGGCACTCCACTACTCACCTTTCCCTCCTCCGTGCGAACTCCATTTACCACCACCCTCTGTCGTCTGTCCGTCAACCAGTTCCTAATCCAGTTCACCACTTCGGGACCTATCTTCAGCCCATCTAGTTTATTTAAGAGCCTCCTGTGGGGAACCGTGTCAAAAGCTTTGCTAAAATCTAAGTAGATTACGTCTATAGCACGTCGATGATTCAATTTTCCAGTTACCCAATCAAAGAATTCAATGAGATTCTTTTGGCACGATTTCCCTCTGGTAAAACCATGTTGTCTCGGATCTTGCAACTTATTGGCTTCTAGGAAATTCACTATCCTTTCCTTCAGCATGGCTTCCATTACTTTTCCAATAACCGAAGTGAGGCTTACCGGCCTGTAGTTTCCAGCTTCTTCCCTATCACCACTTTTGTGAAGAGGTACCACCTCCGCCGTTCTCCAGTCCCTCGGAACCTCTCCCGTCTCCAAGGATTTATTAAACAAATCTTTAAGAGGACCCGCCAGAACCTCTCTGAGCTCCCTCAATATTCTGGGGTGGATCCCATCCGGTCCCATGGCTTTGTCCACCTTTAGCTTTCCAAGTTGTTGATACACACTCTCTTCCATGAACGGTGCTATATCCATTCCATTCTCAGGTGTACTTTTGCCAGTCCCTCGCGGTCCTTCTCTAGGATTTTCTTCAGTGAAAACCGAACAAAAGTATCTATTTAGCAAATTGGCTTTTTCTTCATCATTATCTACATAGCGGTTCGCTGTATCTTTTAGTCTCACAATTCCAGATAGCCAGGGTTGTAAGACTGAGCATGCAGTCTTGTTTCAGGAGTGTGGTGGGGGTGGGGAGATGGAAAGATTTGGTGTTGGGGATTTTTTTTTTTTGGGGGGGGGGGGGGGGGGGGAGAGGGAAAAGAAATGCTCCAGTGCAAGAGGACTTTTGTGGAAAGGATTTTCGGAAGAAAATATGATACCTCAGAGTCTTCAGGCTAAGAATATCAAAGACTGGGCTTCCTGAGGATGAGGTAATCTGTAGGACTTTACAAAGTGTAATTTTAAAAGGCACGTAACTACATAAGTTAAGCGTATACACAGTCCTATCTTTTTACAGTGTCACTTAGACAGTTAAGTGCTGAATATTACACATAACTGCATAATAGATTTATTTGTTACATTTGTACCCCACATTTTCCCCACCTATTTGCAGGCTCAATGTGGCTTACATGATACCGGAGAAGTGCTAATAGACTCCGGAGTAAAGCAAATACAGATAATGGTTAAGTTGGGGTAGGAAGGGTAGGGACCACATGAAGGAACATGTGGTGGGGCCGTATAGAGGATAGCAAAAACAGATGAGATTGTTTGGTGATCAATACGATCTGTGGTGGTGTAGTGTCACTGATTTCAGACATTTAAGTTGGGTCGGGGGGGGGGGGGTAAGCCTTTTAGAACAGGTGGGTTTTTAGATTTTTTTCTGAATTGGAGGTGGTCAGAGGTGGTTTTCACGGTTTTTGGTAGTGCGTTCCATAGCTGTGTACTGATTTGATTTGTATTTTAGTCCTTTGCAGCTTGGGTAGTTAAGGTTTAGGTATTGATGTGCTGATGCAGATGTGCTGATAGCTAGCCACATAAAACTGAATAGTCAATGCTGATGCCCGGACATGGCCCAGCATTGAATATCCGGGAATAACGCCAGTAGAGGCTAAAAAAAAAAGCACTGGCTGAATATCTACTCCTTAGTTCCCCTGAATAGTCAATAACAGAAAATATGCCAGATAATAAAAACCTGAAAAGTCTTTTCACTTTTCCAACATTCTGTATTTGCTTTTTCCTTACCATTTGTTTGCTCTTGTCTCGTGCTGCCATGTTCCCTGAATTGCAGCAGTGTTTAACCATAGGCCACTCCCCCTGCAAGGCCAGAAGTGACATTGAGAGGGCTTTACCAGGGCCGTGCTAACCCGGTAAGCGAGGTAAGCATGGCAGGGGGGCGCTTCCCTCTGGGGGGCGCCGCCGCACCATGCTCACCTCGCTCGCCCTCCCGCAACATCCCTTTTCTTTTTTTTTCTTTTTAAATTTACCTCCGTGGTGGCGGTTCTGGCAGCGCAGCGTCAGGGAAGGAGGCGGCGCTCCCGACGTCTCTAGCCTTCCTTTCGCTGTGTTCCGCCTTCTTCTGACGTCAAGGATGACGTCAGAAGAAGGCGGAACACAGCGAAAAGAAAGCTAGACGTCGGGAGCGCCGCCTCCTTCCCTGACGCTGCGCTGCCGGAACCGCCACGGAGGTAAATTTAAAAAGAAAAAAAAAAGAAAAGGGATGTTGGGGGGAGAGAAGAGGGTGGGCAGTTGAACAATGGGAGCGGGAGGGCAGGGGAGAAACGACAGCATGAATGCGAAGGGGGGGGGGCATGGATGCGAAGGGGGGGGGGAGAAGAGGGCAGGCCAGGCTGGAACATGGGAGAGAGAGGAGCATGGATGCGAGAGGGGGGGGGGGGTCATGGAAGGGAGAGAGGGGAATTGCTGGAAAAGGATGAATGGAGGGGGCAGGGGACAGAGGAGCATGGATGGGCATGGATTGGGAGGGCAGGGCTCAGGGAGAGAGGGGAATTGCTGGAAAGGGATGAATGGAGGGGGCAGGGGACAGAGGAGCATGGATGGGCATGGATTGGGAGGGCAGGGAGAGAGGGGAATTGCTGGATAGGGATGAATGGAGGGGACAGATGGGCATGGATGGATATGGATTGCAGGGCAGGGCTCAGGGAGAGAGGGGAATTGCTGGATAGGGATGAATGGAGGGGGCAGGTGACAGAGGAGCATGGATGGGCATGGATTGGGAGGGCAGGGCTCAGGGAGAGAGGGGAATTGCTGGATAGGGATGAATGGAGGGGGCAGGTGACAGAGGAGCATAGATTGGCATGGATTGGGAGGGCAGGGCTCAGGGAGAGAGGGGAATTGCTGGAAAGGGATGAATGGAGGGGGCAGGGGACAGAGGAGCATGGATGGGCATGGATTGGGAGGGCAGGGCTCAGGGAGAGGGGAATTGCTGGATAGGGATGAATGGAGGGGACAGATGGGCATGGATGGATATGGATTGCAGGGCAGGGCTCAGGGAGAGAGGGGACTTGCTGGATAGGGATGAATGGAGGGGGCAGGTGACAGAGGAGCATGGATTGGGAGGGCAGGGCTCAGGGAGAGAAGGGAATTGCTGGAAAAGGATGAATGGAGGGGGCAGGGGACAGAGGAGCATGGATGGGCATGGATTGGGAGGGCAGGGCTCAGGGAGAGAGGGGAATTGCTGGATAGGGATGAGTAAAGGGGACAGATGGGCATGGATGGATATGGATTGCAGGGCAGGGCGCAGAGAGAGAGGGGAATTGCTGGAAAGGGATGAATGGAGGGGGCAGGGGACAGAGGAGCATGGATGGGCATGGATTGGGAGGGCAGGGCTCAGGGAGAGAGGGGAATTGCTGGAAAGGGATGAATGGAGGGGGCAGGGGACAGAGGAGCATGGATGGGCATGGATTGGGAGGGCAGGGCTCAGGGAGAGAGAGAAATTGCTGGACATAGAGGGGAGGGAAGAGAGATGAAGGAGATGAAATGAGGGAAAAGGAAGAGGAGAAAAACTGCACATGGATGAAGAAAATAGGCAGAAGCTGAGGACCAGAAATGAAGAAGAAAGGAAGAAAGGAAAGAAATAAATGGAAAGGAAGCCCTGGAAACGGAGTTAAGAGGACAGATAGCAGCAGAATCAGATACTGGGCCAGCATGATCAGAAAAAGAAAGTCACCAGACAACAAAGGTAGAAAAAAAATCATTTTATTTTCATTTTAGTGTTTGGAATATGTCCACTTTGAGAATTTACATCTGCTATCTTATTTTGCAATGTATAGCAATTTCTTTCTAAGAATATTGCTGACAATTCCTGTCAGTGTGGCAAGTGGTGAGCGATCATTTTCACAGGGGGGGGGGGGGGCGCCGCCGCCAACTGATAGGCTGCAGGGAGGGGCGCCAACTGATAGGCTGCAGGGGGGCGCCAGAGACCCTAGGCACGGCCCTGGGCTTTACTACATTATCACTATGATCGTATTACCACCCTATTTTATGTTTTGTAACACTCTATATTTGCTTTTCCCTTATCATTTGTTTTCTCTTGTCTCCTGAAACCTCGCTGCCCTGTTCCTCTGTGTCCTGCATTGCTACACTTTTTTTACCTTTGGCTTACCCACTTCCTTCCTGTCTAATTAAGAATTCTTCCCTTGGATTATTCACTCTTTTTTGTACAATGATCAATACCAACCTCTTCACAGGTATCTGTCCTTTGGAAGCAGGAAGTAGTGTAACCAGAAAAATGCAGTCTGAAGCTCCTTGATCTCTCAAACTACAGTCAAATTTCTAATCTCCCATTTGCCTCCAAATTGACCAAAAAAATAATACTTACCAAATTTCTAACTTTATTGAAAATAAAAATCCCCCCTCCCCCTTTACAGCTAGGTTTTAGACCTAGTTTTAGTACCAAGACAGTCCTAGCATTCCTAACTTTAGTAACATCCTGCCTGCCCTTGATGGAGAAAAGGCTGTTATTTTTGTATCACTTGATCTGTCATCAGCTTTTGACCTGATTGACCACCAGTATTTCATCAGCTTGTGGGATGAAATATTGAACTGTTTACTTCCTACCTTGACTCAAAATTATTTTGTGTCTCCTTTGGTTCTACTCTGTCATCAACTACAAGATATATTGTGGGTTGCCTCACTCAAAGCTCAGTGCTTGCTAGAGCTGTACCAAATAGTATATTTTACTAGTCGGTAGAATACAAATAATTAAAAATATTATTCGGTCAAATACGAATAATGGGCATTGAGCTTTAACATAACAAATAACAAAAGAAGCGATGTGAAATCAGAGATCAAGTGTTTATTTCAGTAGGACTTAGCACAGTAGAGCCCTGGATTATTTGTGTTTGAATTTAAATCACTATTTGCTGAATATGAATAACATAATTTGGGGCACTATTCAGGGCTCAATCGAGTCAAATACGAATATTTGGTACAGCCCTAGTACTTGCACCTGTCCCATCTTTTTATTAACTTACTTTTCACATAGATTCAGTCTTTTTATATAAATATATATTACTTTTCAAGCCCCGATCTCTCCATCCTTGACACCTACATTGATGTCATTTCTCACTGGACTGAGTCAAAGAAGTTTAGGTCACGTGCACAGCCGGGAGAGGGGGGCCCTCATTCTTGGCTCAGGCGCCTCCCCCTAGTGTCCGGGCATATCTTGTCTGGCATCCCCCCACCCCACAATCTGCACGGTCTGGTTTCTCTCTCCTGTTCCTCCTGCCCCTGGTCCAGTGAGTCTTTCACTTCCCGCAACCCACTAGTGCTGGTAACCTGCATTGTTCGCTGCCGGTAAAGACAACGCAGTGATTGAAAGGAGCAGCCTCGGGGCCTCGGCTCATCCCTGTGATGCATCCTGTCCACTTGGAACAAGAAGTTGCATTAGATGAGGTGGGACGCATCACAGGGAAGAACCGAGGACCCGAGGCCGCTCCTTTCAATTGCTGAAGTGTCTCTACTGCCAGTTAACAATGCAGGTTAGCAGCAGCGGGGTGCAGGAGGGAGGGAGAGAAACTGGAACCACGAGGGCTGGGGACGAAGGAAAGGGGAGAAATGCTGGACCTACCAGAGAGAGGGAGGGACACAAAGGTGTTTAACTCGGGGAAGGAGAACTAAGGGTGCTCTGTTCAACCGGGTTAGGGGAGAGAGAGGGATAGACAGGAAGAGGTGCTGAACCAGAGGGTGCGGAAGAGCAATAGATGCTGGACCAGCTTGGGGGGGGGGGGTGGAAGGAAGAGACAGAGAGACTGAGGGAGGAGAAGAAAGGGGAAACGATGCTGGATGGAAGAGAGAAAGAGAGACATTGGAGACCCAGGATGGAGACATACTGAACTATGAGGAGGTGAAGAAGAGAGAGGAATACTGGCCCCAGGATGGTGGGGGTGGGAAGAAGGGAAGAGAGAGGGGCGGGACAAGGAGACAGGGAAGAGGTGCTGTGCATGGAGGGAAAAAGGATAGGGACTCAGAGGGGCAATGCTGGACATGGTGGGGAGATAGGGACACAGAAGGGCTATGCTGGACATGGGGGGGGGGGGAGTAGATAGGGACGTAGAAGGACTATGCTGGACATGGGGGGATAGGGACACAGAATGCCTATATTGGACATGGGAGGAAGGGACATAGAATGGCTATGTTGGACATGAGGGGAAGAGACACAAAGGGACATGGGGGATATGGACACAAAAGGGCTATGCTGGACACAGGGGGATAGGACACAGAGTGAGGAAGAGGGACACAGAAGGGCAATGCTGTACATGGGGAGAGGGACACAGAGAGAGAAATGCAGGACAGGGAAAAACAGAGGCACAGATGGGACAAGCTGAATATACACTGAAGCTAGAGAGGAAGGATAGGAACAAGGACACAGGGGAGATATTGGATAAGGATGCAGGAGGATGGTGGACATGGAGAGAAAAGAAATGTCAAATAGACAGGAGACATTGCAAAGACAAGAAAAAACATAGAAATGCAGAAAAGAGACACTGGGACCAAAGTGAACAGAAAAATAAAATACTCAAGACAACAAAGTACATAAGTACATAAGTAATGCCACACTGGGAAAAGAAAGCTTGGGTCCATCGAGCCCAGCATCCTGTCCACTACAGCGGCCAATCCAGGCCAAGGGCACCTGGCAAGCTTCTCAAACATACAAACATTCTATACATGTTATTCCTGGAATTGTGGATTTTTCCCAAGTCCATTTAGTAGTGGTTTATGGACTTGTCCTTTAGGAAACTGTCTAACCCCTTTTTAAACTCTGCCAAGCTAACCACCTTCACCATGTTCTCCGGCAACAAATTCCAGAGTTTAATTATGCGCGGGTGAAGAAACTTTTCTCTGATTTATTTTAAATGTACTACACTGTAGTTTCATCGCATGGCCCCTAGTCCTAGTATTTTTGGAAAGCGTGAACAGACGCTTCACATCCACCTGTTCCACTCCACTCATTATTTTATATACCTCTATCATGTCTCCCCTCAGCCGTCTCTTCTCCAAGCTGAAAAGCCCTAGCCTCTTTAGTCTGTCTTCATAGGGAAGTCGTCCCATCCCCGCTATCATTTTAGTCGCCCTTCGCTGCACCGTTTCTAATTCTACTATATCTTTCTTGAGATGCGGCGACCAGAATTGGACACAATACTCAAGGTGCGGTCGCACCATGGAGCGATACAACGGCATAACATCCTCACACCTGTTTTCCATACCTTTTCTAATAATACCCAACATTCTATTCGCTTTCCTAGCCGCAGCAGCACACTGAGCAGAAGGTTTCAGTGTATTATCGACGACGACACCCAGTTCCCTTTCTTGGTCTGTAACTCCTAACGTGGAACCTTACATGACATAGCTATAATTCGGGTTCTTTTTTCCCACATGCATCACCTTGCACTTGCTCACATTAAACGTCATCTGCCATTTAGCCGCCCAGACTCCCAGTCTCGTAAGGTCCTTCTGTAATTTTTAACAATCCTGTCACAAGTTAACGACTTTGAATAACTTTTGTGTCATCAGCAAATTTAATTACCTCGCTAGTTACTCCCATCTCTAAATCATTTATAAATATATTAAAAAGCAGCGGTCCTAGCACAGACCCCTGAGGAACCCCACTAACTATCCTTCTCCATGTGAATACTGCCCATTTAACCCCACTCTCTGTTTCCTATCTTTCAACCAGTTTTTAATCCACAATAGGACATTTCCTCCTATCCCATGACCCTCCAAGTTCCTCTGTAGCCTTTCATGAGGTACGTTGTCAAACGCCTTTTATTATGAATATATTAATTGGAATATATCAGCTTTTGGAAATGCACATCTCTGATATCTTCAATTGAAGTTTCAATTTCTCTTGTATTGCTGTATGCTGAGGTTTATGGTTCAGTGTGTTATTCTACTAGCACATAGAGCCTGTATAGAGATCTGGCTGTAGTCCTGTTTTTCTTTATACAAAATTTATATTTGTTATAAAGCAAAGTAGAAGGATACGTGCCATTGTGGTAATTATTTTGCAGGATACTGTGTTGAGATGTGGACCAGAAATAAGTCTACTACAATGGCAAAGTTTAAGTAATGAGATAATGTGACTATATTTTAAAATGTCAAGTGTTTCCAAAGTTTCCATAAGTATGTATAAGTTTTATGTTGATGCAGGACAGACTGTTTACTTAGAAATCCATCAAGTGCACTCTACGGCATTATTTAGGAGTATATCAAGAACTACTCACACCTATGTGCCTAGTGCCCCCCCATGTTAACTCTGCCCCCCCCCCCCAAAAAAAAAAAATCAGGTCTAGCTATGCCACTGGTTTAGGCTTACCCTGCTAAATCTCTACCTACATGGATGAGAGGTCGAATACACAAACCAGATATCTCACCAATCCTAAAAGGTTTTTTAGGTGACTTTGTATAAATTCTATAATGTCACGGATTTCATGCTTACCTTTTACAACCAAACATCTTCTGTAGCTAGATCCTGCCCTTTTGCTCTGTTTGTTCATACTTTGATAGGGGAACACTGATCCACTCCCTCATACTTAATATTTTGGACTACAGTAGCATCATTTACTGTGGGTCCTGTGGTATTTAGCCTGGAGGCCACTATAGATACAGCCAGAAAAGCGGAAAGAACAGGGAAAGTCCTCTGTTCAAGTTTAGGCACTTTTAAGTTTGGTCCCTTTAAAAGGGGTTTTGAGTGCATTTCCCGGAAGGCAGTAGGTTAGAATTGGAAGGAGCAGATGCTTGAGTGTGGAAATAGTATTCTGTAAGTTATGAGTGTAAATGTTGGAGGGGCCCAGAGCCATAGGGGGGTATTTGGACATGAAGACAGTAAAGTGTAAAAACCCCTCTGAGAGGAACCTTTCAAATACCAGGAAAATCCCCGATGGGAAGAAAGGAAAAGCAGAGGAAGCTTTACCAGTGTATTCCTGGGGTGAGAGGGATATAGACTTCCAATCCTAGAGAAGCAATGGGTAAAAGTCTGTAATGCACATAGAAATACACCCTAGTTAACCATCTAAACTACTGGGGTAGACTGAAATTTCCTCAGAGGGCAGGGAATGGTTTTAAGAATGCTGTCCCTTTACGAGGTGGAGGAGAGGAGCCTATCAGCTGGGTCCTTATGCTTTATAAAGCTAGAATCACTACTTGGGATGCCAGTGATTCCATTAGGACCAAGGGAAGGGGAGTGCCCAGTTTCTCAGAGAATATAAACACTATCCCAGGAGATAGAAAGGGAGAAGAGGGGGAGGGGCATCCTCAAATGCTCAAGATCATTGCTAAGGAAGGAACTGCTCAGATGTTTGATTATGACAACCTCAAGTTCTGCTGGGAGAAATAAGAATGGAACCAAGCAGAAAGAACTGCAACACTAACAATGCTGCTAGAAGATTATGTTGACCCCCCCAGCCATTGGGGGGGGGGGGGGGGGGAGGGGGAAAGAAGAATCTTTTGACTATCCTAAGGGGCTGGGCCATTCAGGGCTCTTCTGCAATATTCTAAATGTCAGCCAGCCAGCTCTGTAAACACTAAAAGAAATCCTTTTTTAGATGTAACTGAAAAGACTGTGTCTGGCTACACGATTGAATAAGAGAGTGAATGTTAAGTTGCAGTTAAAGAATGACACTCAATAAGGAGAGTAGAATGACCAGGAACTGTTTTTGAAAAAGCCAGTAGATAAGATTTCCCAACTAATTTGCATAAACATCTTAACTGACTTAACTTGCCTGGAGAGAAGGACATGAACTGAATATCCTTTAAGGACTGGAAGCCTAGTAAGGAACTTTATGTGTTTTGAACTGCTGATGAAAAAACGTATTCTTTATTTCACTCTGAGTAGTCCAGGGCTTCACAAAGAAGACATGGAGGCGTATTTTCAAAGCACTTAGACTTACAAAGATCCATTGTAACCTATGGAACTTTGTAAGTCTAAGTGCTTTGAAAATGAGCCCCATAGTAACATAACATAGTAGATGACGGCAGAAAAAGACCTGCACGGTCCATCTAGTCTGCCCAACAAGATAAACTCATATGTGCTACTTCTTGTGTATACCTTACCTTGATTTGTATCTGCCATTTTCAGGACACAGACCGTAGAAGTCTTGTCCAGAACTAGCCCCATTTTCAACCTCTGAAAGTTCAGTACTATGTTTGATGAATTTCTCGGCTTGCTTGCTGGAGTTAAGTTCTTAATCCCTCAACCCAGATGAGTTGATGACGGTTCATGTTACACTATCCATACACCTCCCATTTATGTGCTGAGTTCCATACTAACATTATAGCATACCACTTAGTACCCAAGTAGCATTTACACACATCACTAACAGTCATGTGCATAAGTGCTAATATTCAATAACTTATAGAAAGAGAAGGTATATGACTTATCCTTCATAGAAAGGGTGGTGGAGGCGTGGAATGGCCTCCCGGTGGAAGTGGTGAAGTCGAGGACTGTTCCAGAATTTTAAAAGGCATGGGATAAGCATGTGGGATCGCTTAGGAACAGGAAGAATTAGGGGTTACAGAGGATGGGCAGACTGGATGGGTCATATGGCCTTTATCTACCGTCATGTTTCTATGTTTCTATAAAAAGTAGTCTATAACAGAAAATACAAATAAAGCACTTAAGTTTTTCAGTAGAATGCTATTTACCTGAGCAAAGCTCCCAAGTTTTATACCATTTTGGCCTGTATATTGCTCTCTCTCAATTCCTATCAATAAATTGTTGATTAATTGCGATTTCAGTTCATTTTAAAAGCTAAAATATTGCAGCAAACTACCATATGAGATTTATGGCATAATTGTGAACGATATGTCCTACACACTGACTTTTATATACAATATACTAAACTATTATAGGCTGCCAATTTATTCATCCAGTCCCAATATTTGCATCCCTCAAAATCTTAGAGCAACTAGTCTTCAGGATGTCTGCTGAATTCATTCCATAAAACTGCTCATGAGGAAAAAATGTTAGCAGGCAATCAGATTAAAGAAATCTATCACTAATGACACAAGACAAAAAAATACATTATATCTTAAATCTACAACAGATGCTGTTAAACATACAGCACAACATTTCTATCACAAAACTAAATACAAATCTTCTTAGAGGGATTATTTTAGGATCAGAGGAAAAGGAGGTTGAATTAATCTATGCACATCAAGCAAACTCTTTTTAAGGAATATTCTCTTCGAAGTGAAACATTTTATAGATTTGAATCCAGAAGCACTATTTTCTCAGTTTTTATACGTTTTCACAATACAATAAGACTATAAAACACTTTTCAGAAACTAAAGATAAATGCATTCTACCAACATAAAAGACCCCTGATAAAAGTTGCTCAATAAAGGTTTATTAATAATTTCATTTGACCCAAGGATGCTTCCTGAAGCATAAACAAAGCACCTTGTTTTTGTGGCTTGTGCCTGAGATGTCATCATTAAGTTGTTTTATGCAAAATACCCAGTGCTTTTTCTGTAGAAAAAAAGGTGCAGGTACTCATTGTGGGCGGGGTCACCACACATGGCACCGCCCCTATTATAGCCACACCCACATTAGCCACACCCCTTTTACCAGCCATGGCGCATATAAACAGACATCATTGAAAATATTATACTAGTATAGGAGAAAAAATAATGTGATTTTTTTTCATTATAAATAATTTCTGTAAGCTCTTACAGCTCCAGTATACCCAGTGCAAAATAAGACAAATTCCAAACACTAAAATGAAAATAAAATGATTTTTTTCTACCTTTGTTGTCTGGTGACTTTGTTTTTCTATCCATATTGGTCCCAGTCTCTGATTCTGCTGCTCTCTATCTGTTCTCTTAACTCCGTTTCCAGGGCTTTCTTTCCATTTATTTCTTTACTTTCCTCCTTTCTTCTTCTTTTGTTGCCCTGCATCCATAAGTAAAAGCTGGGTCCTCCTCCATGGAATTGACTGGAGGAGGTATAACATGGATCCAGCTTTTGCCTATTTTCTCCATCCATGTGCAGTTTTTCTCCTCTTCCCTTTCCCTCATCTCCATCCATGCGCATCTTCTTTTTTTCTTTCCTCCCCTCCATTCATGTCCAGCACTTCTCCTCTCTCTTCCCCTCCATCCATGTCCAGCATTTCTCATCTCTCTTCCCTCCTCTATATCCATATAAAGCAATAATTCTCTCTCCCCTCTCCTCCATCCAAGTCAGCATTTCTCCTCTCTCCTAGCCAACTCCTCCATCCATGTCCAGCAATTCTCCTCTATCTCCTGCTCTCCTCTCCATCCATTTCTAGCATTTCTCCTCTCTCTCCTCTCATCCATGTCCAGCAATTCTCTCTTCCCTGTCCAGCGATTCTCCTCTCTCCCCTCCATGTCCAGCAATTCTCTCTTCCCTGTCCTCCCCTCCCCGTCCAGCAATTCTCCTCTCTCCCCTCCATGTCCAGCAATTCTATCTTCCCTGCCCTCCCCTCCATGATCAGCAATTATCTCATCCCTGCCCTCCCATCAATGTCCAGCAATTCTCTCTCCCCTGCCCTTCCCTCCCATCCCATGTCCAGCAATTCTCTCTCCCCTGCCCTTCACATGTCCAGCAATTCTCTCTCCCCTGCCCTTCACATGTCCAGCAATTCTCTCTCCCTTGCCCTTCCCTCCCAGCCCATCCAATGTCCAGCAATTCTCTCTCCCCTGCCCTTCCCATGTCCAGCAATTCTCTCTCCCCTGCCCTTCCCTCCCATCCCATTGATTTCCAGCAATTCTCTCTCCCCTGCCCTTCCCTCCCATCCCATGTCCAGCAATTCTCTCTCCCCTGCTCTTCCCTCCCATCCCATGTCCAGCAATTCTCTCTACCCTGCCCTTCCCATGTCCAGCAATTCTCTCTCCCTTGCCCTTCCCTCCCATCCCATCCTATGTCCAGCAATTCTCTCTCCCCTGCTCTTCCCTCCCATCCCATTGATTTCCAGCAGTTCTCTCTCCCCTGCCCTTCCCTCCCATTATTTCCAGCGATTCTCCGTCTCTCCCCTGCCCTCCCATCGACGTGCAGCGATTTTTCTGCTCCTCCCCTGCCCTCACCTCTCTCATATCCAGCGATTCTTCGTCCCTCAGCGTCCTCCTTCACTGCCTGCCAGCCAGCGTCGGACTCAGAAGCGAACGGTGCAGGCAGCGATTGGCTGGCAGCGTCGTAGCTTCCCTCTGCATGTCCCGCCTACAACTTCCTGTTTACGCATAGGCGGGACTTGCAGAGGGAAGCTACGACGCTGCCAGCCAATCGCTGCCTGCACCGTTCGCTTCTGAGTCCGACTGGCTGACAGGCAGTGAAGGAGGACCCTGGGGGGACGAAGAATCGCTGGATATGAGAGAGGTGAGGGCAGGGGAGGGACGGAAAAATCGCTGCACGTCGATGGGAGGGCAGGAGAGAGGCGGAGAATCGCTGGAAGTAATGGGAGGGGAGGGGAGGGGAGGGGAGGAGGAGAAAAAGGTGCCGGTACGCCGTACCGTTGCGTACCGGCACAAAAAAAGCACTGAAAATACCCCCCCCCCCCCCCAAACCCTTTTAAGCAGGAGCCCACAAATATGATTAAAACAAACATATAGGCACAGTTCATACACAGTGATGTGAAAAACAATAGAAGAGTATGGCTTTTTGGTATGGTATAGTTAAATCTGCTTGGTATGAATGTAACTTTGCACATTGCATACAAGAGTCAGCTGTTGTGGTTGATGTAGATACCAATGATATAGAAGGTACGGGAGGTAGGTTTTAGAAACCAAATATAGGATTTTAATATGAACCCTGCCCTAATTCCCAAACCTCAAGGGCATCATTCTCAGAAATTCTCCTTGATCTATGCACAGGACCTCAGACACAGGCTGAGCTACAGAACCTCAGGGTTAACTCTTGGGGGGCACCCCCAAACAATTTCCCATTCAGTTCAGTGTAGAGGAAATGCCACATTAATAGGTGTAGCTAACCAAATTGCTTTAACTGTGCTGTGTTATCTGTGTTCACAATTAATGTTGCGGTAACTATCTCTGTATTAACTGTAAAATGAAGTACCCACCCATTTTCTATTCCCTTCCACATGTGGAGGGTAATGTTAATAAACCATTTTTGTGCATAAAATTCTGACTAGCGTACAAGTCTCCACTGTGTAGACATGGAAGGATGGAGTATGTGCTGAGTTAGCAAGTATGCACATAAATTACAAAGTATGCTAGTCTTGGCACATACTTGCACAATCCAGAAGTGGACACTTACAGCTGCTCTTGGGCAGGTATATCTGCTCCTGTAAAGTAGGCATGATATCTATCAAATATACTAGTATTTTATAAGACACAAAAACCCATATTTTAGAAGGATCCTCAAGTGTAAAGAGCAACCTTTACATCTGTAGACTGTCATACATGTGTAAACACAATTTCTGAAAGATACTCTTTACACATGGGGATCAACACCACATCTAGATGGCAAGGAGGCATGGTTATGTTATGGCATGGAGATGGAGTGGTTTGAGTGGGCCTACAGTATTCCATGTACATTCCCCATTTTATAAGGGGAATACATGTTAATGTGAAAAGTTTAGGCATCAGTATTTATAGCTGCCCTGAGGCAGCCATAAGTGCCTGTCTGTAGTTGCAGGTGTAAAAGCCAGTGCCAGCCCCCACCACCACAATACACTTACAAACCCCTGACAAACAATAACCCCCCATGATAGAACCTTCTCCCCACAAATCAATACTATCCTGAGCAGACCCTCTCTGGCAGATTCTTCACCCCCATCCCGATTCCATCTGTGGCCTTAGCTAGAGTGTATATTCAGATGGGGTGGGGCTGGCCTAGCCCCAGAATTTATATATGCCCCTTCAGACAGGTTATTAGAACCTGAAGTTGAAGGAGAAGGAACAAGTAGGGATTGCTCTTGCTCCCACTGGACACCAGGGACCACAGAAGGGGTGGGATTGGGGGTAAGGGGTTCTGTTGGAGGGCATCTACTTAAGGGGTACTGATCTTTTGGGGAGAGGGTCTGTCATGGGAAAAATATTGGTTGCCAGAGGGTATCCTCTGCAGGGTGTGCTGGCTGTTGACGGCTTTGTATGGGGGCCATTGAGGTTTTTTTCATGCTGCGAGGGAGGGGTATTCATGCCAAGGTGGGGTGATCTGTGTAATAAGTAAGACGGTATCAGGGTGTGCATGAAGATCAGGAGCAGCAATTTTTAAAATCTGCTCCCACACACATTTGGGTTAAGTAGCACATTCTCTTCCCCCCCCCCCCCCCCCCCCCCCCCCCCCCCCCCCCCCCATGCAGTTTTCTAAAATTTCTACTTCTGCAGGACTTAGAGAGACATGGATGTACAATCTTGCATGTTCTTACATGTCATTTACAAAAGGCTCTGCATTTGGCACAGCATATGTAAAATACAAGTGGCATAGTGCCTGTTCCAACCTGGATATCTCAATTTCCATCTCTACATCCTTTCTAAACCTGGGCTCATGGGCACCTTTGTTTCTATATAAAATAGCACCTAGGTAGTCAGCAACTTGCCCTCTTAAACCAAACACCCTGTTATAAAATTTCTCTCTGTTAAATGGTGGCCTCTTAAATTTGAAAATGCAATCTGTGCAAGTTATTTTCCTCTAGCACGTCTTCACTTCTCCCACACAATCTGAGTAAAAGATTAAAAAACATTCCACAAATTCATCACCCTTTCTGTGAAGAGGTACTTCCTCAGGTTACTCCTGAGTCTGCCCCCCTTTCACCATCATTCCATGCCCCCTCGTTCGCAAGCTTTTTTTCAGTTAAAAGAAACTTGCTTTCTGGGCATTTATGCCATGGAGGTATTTAAACGTCTCTATCATATCTCTTTCCTGCCATCTTTCTTCCAAACTATACATATTGAGATCTTTTAAGTCTGTCCCCATATGCTTTATGACGAAAACCACTCATCACTAGTAGCCACCCTCTGGACCGACATCATCCTGTTTATATCTTTTTGAAGATGTTGTCTGTAGAGCTGTACATAGTACTCTAAATGGGGTCTCACCAGAGACTTATAGAGAGGCACTATCACTACTTTTTTCCTGATGGCCATTCCTCTCCCTATGCACCCAAGCATCTTTTTGTTTTCACTATCGCCTTTTCTACCTGTTTGATCACCTTAAGGTCAATCTGATATGATCACCCCCAAGTCCTGCTCCTCTTTCATGCGCAGAAGTACTTCACCCCCTATACTGTATTGCTTCCTCAGGTTTTTGCAGTCCAGATAAATGACCCTACATTTGTTTTTAGCATTAAATCTTAGCTGCCAAATTCTAGACCACTAATCAAGTTTCACTAAATCTCTCTTCAAGCTGTCTACACTCTTAGGAGTGTACCCTGTTGCAGATTTTTGGTATCATCCACAAAGAGATCTTTCCAGATAGCCCCTCCATAATATCACTCATAAAAATGTTAAAATTACAGGAACAAGGATAGATCCCTTTCTTCCGAGTGGACTCAATTTATCTTCAATTCAACCAGTTTCTAACCCAGTCAGTCACTTTAGGAGTGGAGGAGTGGCCTAGTGGTTAGGGTGGTGGACTTTGGTCCTGGGGAACTGAGGAACTGAGTTTGATTCCCACTTCAGGCACAGGCAAGTCCTTGTGACTCTGGGCAAGTCACTTAACCCTCCATTGCCCTATGTAAGCCGCATTGAGCCTGCCATGAGTGGGAAAGTGCGGGGTACAAATGTAGCAAAAAAAAAAAATAAAAATACTGAGGGCACTCATTTTATTTATGTCACCTAAGTGGAACCATATGAAAGGCTTTGCTAATATGAAGTACACAACATCCAGTGTTCTCCCCTTATACAAGTCTGGTCACCCAATCAATAAAATGAATCAGATTTTTCTGACAAGAGCTACCTCTAGTAAAAACCATTGGATTCCAGAAATCTCACTATCTGCTGTTTTAGAAGCATTTCTATTAAATTTATTCACCACAATGGTCAGACTACCCAGCCTGTAATTTCCAATCTCCTCCTTACTTTTGCTTTTGTGGAATCAGACCACATCCACATTTCTTGAGTCCTCTGGGAACCTTCAAACTCAACAGAGGCATTGAAAAGTCAAACAGTGAAGCTGCCAGAACTTCCCTAAGTTCCTTAAATACCCTCAGATGTATCTCATCTTGCCCCCATCGCTTTGTCTACCTTCAGTTTAGCTAGCTCCTCGCAAATACATTTTCCTGAAAATTGTTCAATATCTTCCATACTTCCATTTCTATTCATGTTTGCCTTCCAAGGCCCCTTCCTCTGTGAACACAAAACATAGATATTTGTTAAGCAATTCTGTTTTATCCTTATCAGCTTATATATATTCCTCCCCTTCACTCTTGAATCCCACAATGCTCTATTGTGGATTTGGAATTGTTTATTGTACAGAAAACAGAGGGTAGGGTTAAATGGAGTGGAGGAGTGGCCTAGTGGTTACAGCACTGGTCTTGACATCCAGAGGTGGACGGTTCAAATCCCACTGCTGCTCCTTGTGATCTTGGGCAAGTCACTTAACCCTCCATTGCCTCAGGTACAAACCTGTCTCCCAGAAACGCCAAAAGATCATCCCGCAAATTTCTCAATCTGCACTTCCCCAGCTGTAAAGGACTAAAGTACAAGCTGATACATGCCACTACCTTCTCCTACATGAGCACGCAGCTGTGGAATGCATTACCTACTGACTTGAAAACTATTGATGAAATAACCAACTTTCGTAAATCTCTGAAGACATATTTCTTCAACAAGGCCTACAAAGAAAACCTATAGCTTTACTAAACTACGTCGCCAACCCAACCCAGTTAAGAAAGTCAACCTTCTATATTTACCCACCTATCCTGATCCACCTAACTCTTCTCTTTACTCCCCTTATCCAATCTTTGTACATCACATATTGTACCTGATATCCTGTAATGACAATGCCATAACAGGACTTTGTAAGCCACATTGAGCCTGCAAATAGGTGTGAAAATGTGGGATACAAATACAATAAATAAATAAAATAAATAAATAAAAATAAAATAAACTTAGATTGTGAGCCCTCCTGGGACAGAGAAATACCCAGTGTACCTGAATTTAACTTACCTTGAGCTACTACTGAAAAAGGTGTGAGCAAAATCTAAATAAATAAATAAAATGGCTATTTCTTTCAACTGAGGAGGGTGAATAGTGGGACCGGTGCTGTTTAACATATTTATAAATGATCTGGAAATCGGAACAAGTAAAGGTGATTAAATTGCAGGAAGACCTTTGGAGATTGGAAGACTGGGCATCCAAATGGCAATTAAATTTAATGTGGACAAATGCAAAATGATACACATTGGGAAGAATAATCCAAATCATAGTTACCTGATGCTAGGGTCCACCATCTTGGGTGGGGGGGGGGGGGGGGGGGGGTCAGCACCCAAGAAAAAGATCTAGGTGACATTGTACATAATATGCTGAAATCTTCTGCCCAGTGTGCAACAGCGGTCGAAAAAGCAAACAGGACGTTAGCAATTATTAGGAAAGGGATGGTAAATTAGATTGAGAATACTACAATGCCTCTGTATTGCTCCATGATGCGACCTCACCTTGAGTACTGCATTCAATTCTGGTTGCCATATTTTAATAAAGATATAGCAGAATTAGAACAGGTTCAAAGAAGAGCAACCAAAATGATACAGGGGCCAGAAATCCTCTCATATGAGGAAGGGCTAAAGAGGTTAGGGCTGTTCAGCTTGGAAAAGAGATGGTTGAGAGGAGATATGATTGAGGTCTACAAAATCCTGAGTGGTGTAGAATGAGTAGAAGTGAATCAATTTTTCACTCTTTCAAAAAGAACAAAAACACTAGGGGTCATTCAATGAAATTACATGGAAATACTTTTAAAACAGGAGGAAATATTTTTTCACTTAACGAATAGTTAAGCTCTGGGAACTCTTTGCTAGAAGGTTTAGTAACAGTGGTTAGCCTATATGGGTTTAAACAAGTTTTAGACAAGTTCCTAGAGAAAAAGTCCATAGTTTGCAATTGAGACAGACATGTAGCATGGAATGTTGCTATCATCTGGGTTTCTGCCATATACGTGTAACCAGTATGGCTATTCTTATGTACTGCCTCGCCCCCCCCCCCCCCCCCCCCATTTTACAGTATTGGCTATTTTTCTTCCATTTGCATCTTTGCTTTCCTGACTACTTTATCAGCTTCTCAGAGTATCCTCGCCCAACTACACTTCAAACATATTCCCACTCAAAAAGGAAGATTTTACCATACCTGAGTTTTCAGATTTGCCTTTAGAGGATCTATATTACATTGGGATAGTCTCTGAATATCTGCCAGAAGCTGGACCCCAAAATACCTACAATAATATGCTGGCCAGTGCAAAGGGAATTGTCTTTTAAACTTCCCTGCATGTGTAATTTGGACAAATTGAATTTAAGACCTAAGAAAGTCAAATAAGGTTGAAACGTCTTCATTAAGGCAGGTAAGGCTTAGTTTAGCTCCACAATGTGTACAAGGATATCATCTATAACTGCAGCTTGCTTATCTTCCTTTTGCCCAATTTTCCTTTTAAGATTAACAGGTTTCCCTGAAAAGATCTCAGAAAGGTGAAAGGGGGCATCCCTGTCATGTTCCTTGCTTTAATTTAAAGGTGTCCAACACCTAACCATTGATTCTTACTGCTGCTCATGAGTCCGTGCATAAGATTCTCACCACATCACCAAACCACATTTGGATACCATATTTCTCTAGAACTAAAGTACATAAATATTGTCTTACTGGGACAGACTGAAGGTCCATCAAGCCCAGTATCCTGTTCCCAACAGTGACCAATCTAGTGACAAGTACCTGACAGGATCACAAAAGAGTAATAGATTCTATTTTGCTTATCCCGAAAAATAAGCAGTGGATATTCCCCAAGTCCACCTTAACAGTATACGGACTTTTATTCCAGGAATTTGTCCAAAGCTTTTTAAATCCCTATTATGTTAACCCCTTTTATGACATTCTCCATCATCAAATATTTTGTACAATTTGTTTTAACTGTACTACTTAGCAACTTCATTCTGTGCCCCTAGTTCTTGTACTTTTGGATACAGTAAACAAGTGATTCTCATCTACCCGTTCTACTCCACTCATTATTTTATAGTCCTCTATCAGATCAACCAAGAACATATATGCCCAGTTCACTTAGTCTAATGCCTCATCCACATCAAAGCTAATTAACAGGGATTTCCTCTTTAAAATGTTCTTGTTGTACCCATATGACTGTAAGCCATGTGTCCTATTTAAAAACTGCCTCGTGACACCAATAACATCTTGATCTAAGGCTTCTAATATGGTTCAGGCTCATGATAATCAATTTCTGCTGTTGCATACCTGATGTGAGATGTGCAGTCAAAAGAACCGAAAAAGTCTGGCAACGAACAGCAAGCATCCATCAGCCTCAAAGCTTTCATGGAAAGGAAAAAGTGACTCATGATTATAGAAAGATCAAATTGGTATCAGATGGTCTGTTCCTTGCAATCTAGCGGATTATAAAGAAGTCACTAACATATAAGCAACAGTACATCTGAAGAAGGGTTTATGAAAGCAGATTTGTGACCGCTAGGTACCTGTAAATTTGTTATATACTTAAATATTTTTAACAAGAGATTTTAAGAGAGATTTAAACGGATAAGTGTTGATGCTTTAAAGTTCACATTGCAACATTCCAAAGAACATCTATCTTTAATGTCAAAAATGTTATTGTGAATGTCAAAACAACTTACTCAGAGCTGGACCACACTGAGATACTACCACTCAGGATCAGTGTTTAGCATCAGTCTTTCAGCAGAAGGTAAAAAGGCAGATTCAAACTCAGGCAAATTATATTTATAGAAACCCCTAAATTCAGTCTTCTCAATCCCAATAGATTCATGAGACAGATTTCAAAAGTTTTATTGAATACCCTCCTGAGATCTTCATTCACTCTTATATTATCAGCTAGCCACCCGTTTTTCATTTCTTACTAAAATCCTCACACATACTATATGTAATCAAGCCCTACTGCCCATTAATGCTATCAGGTTTACTCATGTGCCCTTAGGCCACCATACTGCATAAGACACTCTCTTAATTCTCCATTTTGACACTATCAGTCACCAAACCCATTCTATTTTCCATTCCTTTCTGGATCTCTGACACATTTGTGCCAAAATTCTTCAACTGTGTATGCGTGTGTGTATGTAAGGGATAGGGGAAGGGGAAGACTGTGGCTCTGCCCCAACAGATAGCCACACCCCAGTTTGAAGCCTACAAATATTTGAATTTAAAATAAACGTACCCAGCCACAGCCCATATAAAAATGCAGCGCTGCAAATATTACACTAGACCCAACACACCTATTTTGTGGCAAAGAGAATAAACAAGATCCTCTATGCAGAAAACACAGGTCAGCAGAATTCCTCTCTTGGTCACACAGATGCAAAACTGAAAGCAGTATTGCAAATATTACAGTAGGCCCTAAAATACTAATCTGTATTCCAATGGAAAATTAAAATATGCTGGATTGTTACAGACACTTCCCTAAACAAAAAGTGCACATACTGTTCTCGGTCATGTACGCAGTACACACACAGTTTCTCAGATATGAAAGTAACAGCAAATCAAACAGAAATGCACATGCAAAAACTGAACTAGAAACTCAAAGAATACTGAGTGCCAGCAGTGCAACACTGAAAAAATACTTCCTGTAATGCTGAACAATACAAAGACATCAGACAAACATATATTGATGTTTCCAAAGCTGACTGACATTAAACCAATGTACATACAGAAGTGAATGACTTGGCAGGCCCAGTGCAAGAACCACATAATAAACACATAAGATCTACCTCCCTCCCCACCCACATTCGCACAATAATGAGGATCTCAGAAGCTCCAACATAAGACCTCTAACCATCCCACACACAAAAGGAAGGCAACAGGGGCTCAGCTGCCCTATCACATCTCCCAGTCCCCTTACATTACTTTGCTTCTAATCTCACCACCATACCCTCCTCTCAGCAGGAAGGCCGAATCCTCTTTCTTTCTCTCCCAAGGAGTTCAACATCAGCCCTCTTTTCACCAACAAAACTTGATGCTGGGTTCCTTGAAAAAGAAAGAGGGAATTCAGTCTGCCTGCTGTGATGAGGGCGAGACCAGAGAGGGTGGGACAGCAGGCAGAGTGAATCCTTTCAATCCTCTTCTAGAATTCTTCTGCTCTCCCAGTCAATTTTTAGCCAGTCCCTGCTTAACAGCCACCCAATCCCTGAATCCTATTTTCCTCTCCTCACCCCTCTCTTTTTTTCCCTCCTCCTGTTTCACCCCACCTGGGGACAACTTTATCTGCCATTCTCCTTCTCAGTGCTGTAAACCATACTTTCTGAAGTCCATGGATTCCCCACTATCACTCAGTATTTACTCATCCTCCTTCCATCCCACCCAATCCAAAGTCCTTCTTCACTCCCTTCCCAGACATCTTTATGCATCTCAAGTACCTGCTCACCTCCTCACTCGAATCTTCTACACCAGAGTAGTGACCCTGAGCCACCGTTGGCTAAACCCCTCCTAGAACAGATGAGAGATTATCATCTACTAACTTACAGTTGTATTAGTCTTGTCTGCAGCCACTGGGGGTTGAGGACTGGAGCACAGAAACAGGACAGACCGCTGTGTTCCTTTATTTTTCCTCTTCCTGTCTTTTTTTAAATGCTTCTGCAGAAGCTGGCGAGGGTGGGAGGTGGAGGAGCTCATCTGAACTGTTCCCCTCTCTCTCATCCACTCTCTTTCATCATCTTTGTGCCATGCCTGCAACAGCCAATGGGAATGGATACCTGGAGATTGTTTCTTTTCTTTTTCAGGCCACAGGGGGCCTGTAGCAATAAGTGGGGACAGGGCACCTGGACCTGAGAGAATGCATTCTCTTCTCTCCTTATCTCTCCATCACAGTCTTTGGGCTGCCAGTGCACATGCAACAGCTGTTTCTTTTTTTGTTTTCTTTTTAGCTGTGAGGGAGGGAATCCAGACTGCATTCTTCTCCTGTGAGCATGTGCCTTGAGCTTCTCCTATGTTGAGGGCTGATACTGACAGCCCAATGATCAGAAGCCCCACGCTGTTCCAAACAGCTCTCTAAAAATAACGCTGGAACAGTGTGTGGCTATAACATCCCTATGATCAGAGCTAACAGCATGCAAATTTAGGCACACTATTAATTCTATCATAGAGTAAAAGTGCGGGAGGATTGTGCCTGAGCATGCATTCAGGCGCATTCAGGCACAATCCTCCCGCACTTGTTTGACAGGTCTGGGCTGTCAACAGCCCGAACCTGTCAAACACAGGGGCTGGAGGTCAGTGGGACCCCCAGACCCCCCTCTAACTGCAAGGCACTGGTGGCCTAGTACCCCCCCAAGCCCCCACACTCCTCCCAGGACAACAACATAGGGGCTGGAAGGTCTGCTGGTCCTCCAGCCCCCAACCCAAGTTCTCCCTTATATGGTAGGGAAGCCCCACCCAGCAAATCCCAGGATGCACTGGGCAGGGCTGACTGCCAACATTTTGAAGGCGGTGCTGGAAGAGGAGGGAGTGTACTACTTCCTCCTCCACCGTGAAGGTACACGGGGGAGGAGAGGGGGCTGCTAGACCAGCATGCGGGGGGGAGGGGGCTTGGGTCCATCAGGGCTTTTTTTTTTGGGGTGTGAGTGGGAATTAGGTGGGCTGGAGATCCTCCAGCCCCTGTGTTCCGGCTTGGGATGGGGTGGTCAGTTCGGGTCATCTGTTGGGGGCCTACTAGCATTTAGATGCATGCTGGACAGGGCTCCCCATTCCTCCCCAGTGGTCTAGTAAACCCCAACTGTCAGGCTTCTCACGGAAGCATAGGGTTTGTGAGCCCTTGGACCACTGCCGTGGAGCGGCAGTGGCAGGCAAAACCACCCCCAAACCAGAGGCAAACAGGCTGGGACAGGCAGAGCAGGAACAGCTAGACATCACCTGCGCTTGACCGCCGTTCCCCAGGAGTTGAGCCCCTGGGTGCAGGCGGCCGGCAGAACTTACAGGACAGGGCAGGAACTGGATACCAACAGGAAACACACAACAGAGTCAGGACTAAAAGCTGCCAGGCAGCCACTAAGACAGAAACACAGACAGGTGAGAGTCAGGACTGAAAGCTGCCAGGCAGCCACTAAAAAGGAACACAGACACAAGACAAGGAAATGCAGACCAGAAATAAGACTAGGAACTAAGCAATAAAACCAAAGCTAACTACACACAAACGAACTAGAACCAGGCAAGAAACTCAGACTAGAACTGGACTAGGCAGAAGTGCACAGAGCACACCCACATACCAGGGACCTTAGACGATGCAAAGGCAAACACAGAAGTTTCCAGGTGGCTAATAAAGCCCATCAGCAGCTGAAGTTCAGCTGCAGGAATCACAAGGCAGCTACGGGTGCTGTTCAGGCACAAACAAGAAAAGCAAGTCTGACAGCCTGGAATATCCGGACCGGACTGGGATGAAGTCTGGAATCAGGGTTGCCCAGATGGGAAAACTTTTCCCCACCCAAAATCGGCCCTAAACCAGCCCTTAACCCACCCAGAGTCAAACCCCGCCTCCAATGTCACCGACCCCACCTCCGTCCTCAACCCCGCCTCCAACGTAATCGACCCCGCCGCCCGATGGCACCTCTGACATCGTTAGCCCCGCCCCATCACCTCTGATGTCATTAACCCCGCCCCTGTCAACCCCGCCCCGGAAAAGCTTCTATTGGACCAAATTGGACCAATAGAAGCCCCGGAAAAGAGCCCAAACCCCGCACAGCTGCAACGAAAAAGAAGCCCAATTTCCCGCAGCCCGCAGCCTTTGAAAATTTCCCACATCCTGGCATAAAAACCAGTCCAATTGGGTGGGAAACCCACCCTTCTGGCAACACTGTGACAGTGTTGCCAGGTAGTCGTGGAAGAACAAACACATTTTGCTTAGAAAACAAGCCCAAAATGAGCAATGTGAGTTCAAAAACAAGCCCAAAAATAAGTCCTTTTTTTTTTTTAACATGTTGTGAGGTTTAACCATATGCTAATACACTCTTTTCAATGTTAAACATCTTGATATGTAGAACATTCTCTTAAAACAAAGTGTAGATACATACCTGTAGCAGGTATTCTCCGAGGACAGCAGGCTGATTGTTCTCACGATTGGGTCGTCGTCCGCGATGGCCCAGGAGACCAGCAAAAAACAAAAACTTCTCGAACGCACTGGAGTGCGGGCAGAGCAAACTGCACATGCGCGAATGGCTTCCCACCCGCGGCGCGAGCATGCCCTCTCAGTTTAATAAAAAGCAAAACAGAGAATAGAACAACTCCAAAGGGGAGGAGAGAGGGTTTGTGAGAACAATCAGCTTGCTGTCCTCGGAAAATACCTGCTACAGGTATGTATCTACACTTTCTCCGAGGACAAGCAGGCTACTTGTTCTCACGATTGGGGTATCCCTAGCCCACAGGCTCACTCAAAACAATTAACATTGGTCAATTGGGCCTCGCAACGGCGAGGACATAACATAGATTGACCTAAAAGGAAACACAACTAAGTGAGAGTGCAGCCTGGAACAGAACATAAATGGGCCTAAGAGGGTGGAGTTGGATTCTAAACCCCGCACAGATTCTGCAGCACCGACTGCCCAAATCGACTGTCGCATCGGGTATCCTGCTGAAGGCAGTAGTCAGATGTGAATGTGTGGACTGATGACCAAGTTGCAGCCTTGCAAATCTCTTCAATGGAGGCAGACTTCAAGTGAGCCACCGACGCAGCCATGGCTCTAACATTATGAGCCGTGACATGGCCCACTAGAGTCAGACTAGCTTGGGCATAAGTAAAGGATATGCAATCCGCTAGCCAATTAGAGATTGTGCGTTTTCCGATGGCGACTCCCCTCCTGTTGGGATTGAAAGAAACAAACAACAGGGCAGACTGTCTATAGGGCTTTGTCCGCTCCACGTAAAAGGCCAGTGCTCTCTTACAGTCCAAGGTATGCAACTTGTCTTCACCAGAGTGGGTATGAGGACGGGGAAAAATGTTGGCAAGACAATTCACTGGTTCAGATGGAACTCCGACACCACCTTCGGCAAGAACTTAGGGTGTGTGCGGAGGACTACTCTGTTATGATGAAACTTAATATAAGGTGCATGCACTACTAGGACTTGGAGCTCACTGACCCTACGAGCTGAAGTAACAGCCACCAAGAAAATGACCTTCCAGGTCAAGTACTTCAGATGGCAGGAATTCAGTGGCTCAAAAGCAGCTGTCATCATCTGGGTGAGAACGACGTTGAGATCCCATGACACTGGTGGAGGTTTGACAGGGGGCTTTGACAAATGCAAACCTTTCGTGAAGCGAACAACTAAAGGCTGTCCAGAAATAGGCTTACCCTCTACACATTGATGATAAGCTCTAATTGCACTAAGATGAACTCTTACGGACTTGGCCTTGAGACCAAGTCTAGAAGGTATTCAATCAGGGTCCGTGTAGGACAAGAAAAAGGGTCTAGGGCCTTGCTGTCACACCAGATGGCAAACCTCCTCCATTTGAAAGAATAACACTTTTTCGTGGAATCTTTCCTGGAAGCAAGCAAGACTCGGGAGACACCCTCTGAAAGACCTAAACAGGGAATTTCTAAGCTCTCAACATCCAGGCTGTGAGAGCCAGAGACTGGAGTTTGGGATGTAGAAGCAACCCCTCTTTCTGAGTGACGGAAAACACTCCAATCGCCACGGTTCTTCGGAGGACAACTCCAGAAGAAGAGGGAGCCAGATCTGACGAGGCCAAAAAGGAGCAATCAGGATCATTGTTCCCCAGTCTTGCTTGAGTTTCAGCAAAGTCTTTCCTACTAGAAGTATGGGAGGATACGCATACAGAAGGCCTGTCCCCCAATGTAGGAGAAAGGCATCTGACGCTAGTCTGTCGTGGGCCTGAAGTCTGGAACAGAATTGAGGGCCTTTGTGATTGATCTGAGTGGCAAAAAGATCCAACGAGGGGGTGCCCCACACTCAGAAGATCTTGTGGACAACGCCTATATTGAGTGACCACTTGTGAGGTTGCATGATCCTGCTCAACCTGTCGGCCAGACTGTTGTTTACGCCAGTCAGATACGTGGCTTGGAGAAACATGCCGTGATGGCATGCCCAAAGTCACAGCCGAACGGCTTCCTGACACAGAGGGCGAGATCCGGTGCCCCCCTGCTTGTGGGTGTACTACATAGCAACCTGATTGTCTGTCTGAATCAGAATGGACAGCCAATCTCTGAAAGCCTTGAGAGCATTCCAGATCGCTCATAATTTCAGAAGGTTGATCTGAACACCCTTTTCCTGAAAGGGGGGGGGGGGGATGGGACTTGATATACCGCCTTTCTAAGGTATTTTGCAACTACATTCAAAGCGGTTTACATATATACAGGTACTTATTTTGTACCACAAGGAGCTGCAGTGGGAATCGAACCAAGTTCCCCAGAATCAAAGTCCACTGCACTAACCACTAGGCTACTCCTCCACTCCTTGAGTGTGGAGACCATCTACATGAGCTCCCCACCCCAGGAGGGATGCATCCGTTGTCAGCACTTTTTGCGGCCGAGGAATTTGGAATGGACGTCCCAAGGTCAAATTGGATCGAATGGTCCACCACTGAAGGGAACTGCAAAAGTCGATGGAGAGATGGCTCACATCCTCTAGATCCCCTGTAGCCTGGCACCACTGGGAAGCTAGGGTCCATTGAGCTGATCTCTTATGTAGACGTGCCATGGGAGTTACATAAACTGTGGAAGCCGTGTGTCTCAACATCTGCCGAGCTGTGATCTGTTGAGACGCTCGAGCCATGGACACTAGGGCCAGGAGATTGTCTGTCCTTGCCTGGGGAAGATAAGCTTGAGACGTCCGTGTGTCCAACAGAGCTCCAATTAAAGACCGGTGAGTCTGACGTCAGTGCCTGGGAAAATGGTAGAGGCTATTATTAAAAATAAAATTACAGAGCACATCCAAGGACATGGATTACTGAGACCAAGGCCCAGATGCATCAACCAAACGTAAAAAAAATGTAAAACGTAAAAGTCCTTAACGAATTTTTAAAAACGAAGAATGCACCAAAAAAACAAGTCTTTAATGTTCGGTACGGTATTGTAAAGTACAATGCATTAAAGATTCGTTAAATTGGTGTAATCCCCGTCGGTAATCGGCCCCTAAAGCATGCGCAGAGCAGCCAAGCATTATGCTGGCTGCTCTGCGCATGCCACAAACGTCAAAACAAACAAAAACAAACCAACACAAACACGTGGCTCCCCGCTTTCCCCTGCATAAAATATGAAATCTAAACAAACATCAAAAAAGGATTGGGAGGGGGAAAAGGTGCTCATCAGGAGTGTCCTGAATGGACGGCCTTGCCCCCCCGCCCGATCCTTTTTTGATGTTTGAATTGATTTTCAATTTTATGCAGAGGAAAGCGTGTTTGTGTTGTTTATCTCACTTTTGTTTTTAAATATGCCAGCTTGGATTTTTATGCTGCAGGGGGAAGCGGGGAGATAACAGCTCAGGCCTTAACGACAGGTCTGACCTCACGTTAAATTTATCACGGTAAATGATTCGTTGCAATCGTCGGTATGGTTAGTGCATCCCGAATTGTCCCCACATTTCAATGGTAGTTACTCGTTTGCATTCCATTTTCGTTAGCTGCTAGCGTCGTCGGAAAATGGCCTTTAATGCATGCTACGGTTGAAAATTTCTTCATTAAAGGGTCGTTAAAGGGTCATTAAGGTTTAGTGCATCTGGGCCCAAGTCAGCATGGCTTTAGTGTGGGGAAATCTTGCCTGACCAACTTACTTCAATTCTTTGAAGGAGTAAACAAACATGTGGACAAAGGGGAGCCGGTTGATATTGTGTATCTGGATTTTCAAAAGGCGTTTGATAAGGTACCGCATAAAAGGCTACAGAGGAAACTGGAGGGTCATGGGATAGGAAGAAATGTCCTATTGTGGATTAAAAACTGGTTGAAGGATAGGAAACAGAGAGTGGGGTTAAATGGACAGTATTCACAATGGAGAAGGGTAGTGGGCTCCTCAGGGGTCTGTGCTAGGACCGCTGCGTTTTAATATATTTATAAATGATTTAGAGATGGGAGTAACCAGCGAGGTAATTAAATTTGCTGATGACACAAAGTTATTCAAAGTCATTAACTCGCGACAGGATTGTGAAAAATTACAGAAGGACCTTACGAGACTGGGAGACTGGGCGGCTAAATGGCAGATGACGTTTAATGTGAACAAGTGCAAGGTGATGCATGAGGGGAAAAAAGAACCCGAATTATAGCTACGTCATGCAAGGTTCCACATTAGGAGTTACGGACCAAGAAAGGGATCTGAGTGTCGTCGTCGATAATACACTGAAACCTTCTGCTCAGTGTGCTGCTGCGGCTAGGAAAGCGAATAGAATGTTGGGTATTATTAGGAAAGGTATGGAGAACAGGTGTGAGGATGTTATTATGCCATTGTATCGCTCCATGGTGCGACAGCACCTTGAGTATTGTGTTCAATTCTGGTCGCCGCATCTCAAGAAAGATATAGAAGAACTGGAAAAGGTGCAGCGCAGGGCGACAAAAATGATAGCGGGAATGGGACGACTTCCCTATGAAGAAAGACTAAGGAGGCTAGGGCTTTTCAGCTTGGAGAAGAGACGGCTGAGGGGAGACATGATAGAGGTATATAAAATAATGAGTGGAGTGGAACAGCTGGATGTGAAGCGTCTGTTCACGCTTTCCAAAAATACTAGGACTAGGGGGCATGCAATGAAACTACAGTGTAGTAAATTTAAAACAAATAGGAGAAAATTTTTCTTCACCCAACGCATAATTAAACTCTGGAATTCGTTGCCAGAGAACTTAGTGAAGGCGGTTAGCTTGGCAGAGTTTAAAAAGGGGTTGGACGGTTTCCTACAGGACAAGCCCATAGACCGCTACTAAATGGACTTGGGAAAAATCCACAATTTCAGGAATAACTTGTATAAAATGTTTGTACATTTGGGTAGCTTGCCAGGTGCCCTTGACCTGGATTGGCCGCTGTCAGGGACAGGATGCTGGGCTCGATGGACCATTGGTCCTTTCATAGTATGGCATTACTGATGTACTTATGTACTCCACTTTTTTAACCGGGACAATATGGGACTTGGGATAATTGATCACGAACCCCAGAAGTTGTTGCACCCGAATAGTCATCCGCATGGACTGTAGAGCGCCTGCCTCCGAGGTGCTCTTCACCAGCCAATTGTCGAGATAAGGGAACACACGCACTCTTAGTCTGCGTAGCGATGCTGCGACAACTACCAGATACTTTGTGAAAACCCTGGGCGCAGACGCGAGGCCAAAGGGCAGTACACAGTACTGAAAGTGCCGAGTTCCCAACCGAAATCGAAGATACTTCCTGTGAGCTGGGAGTATCAAGATGCGGGTATAGGCATCCTTTAAGTCCAGAGAGCATAGCCAATCGTTTTCCAGAATCATGGGAAGAAGGGTGCCCAGGGAAACCATCCTGAACTTTTCTCGGAACAGGAATTTGTTCAGGGCCCTTAGGTCTAGGATGGGACGCATCCTCCCTGTTTTCTTTTGTACAAGGAACTACCTGGAATAGAATCCCAGCCCTTCTTCCCCTGGTGGAACGGGTTCGGCCACATTAACCTTTAGAAGGGCGGAGAGTTCCTCTGCAAGTACCTGCTTGTGCTGGGAGCTGAAAGAATGAGCTCCAGGTGGGCAATTCGGAGGTTTGGATTCCAGATTGAGGGTGTATCCTGACCAGACTATTTGAAGAACCCACCGATTGGAGGTTAAAAGAGGCCACCTCTGGTGAAAAAATATCAACCTCCCTCCGACCGGCAAGTCATCCGGTACAGATACTTTTTCTGAGGCTATGCTGCACTGGAGCCAGTCAAAAGCCCGTCCCTTGCTTTTGCTGGGGAGCTGCAGGGGCCTTAGTCGCACGCCGTTGATGGGAACGAGCGTGCTGGGACTGAGCCTGGACAGGCTGCCGAGAAGCAGAAGTGTACCTATGCCTATTGTAGGAATAGGGAGCAATCCTCTTCCCTCCAAAAAACCTCCTAGATGAGGAGGTGGTAGCAGAAGACACCCGGTGGGCGAGAGAATCCATAGCATCATGGTGCTTCTTGATCTGATCGACCATGTCCTCTACTTTTTCGCCAAAAAGGTTATCCCCCCGGCAAGGAACATCCGCCATTCGCTGCTGGGTCTTATGATAGAGGTCAGAGACACGCAGCCATGAGAGTCTGCGCATCACTATACCTTGAGCAGCTACACGGGATGCTACATCAAAAGTGTCATAAGTACCCCTGACCAGGAATTTATGACACGCCTTCTGCTGCCTGACCACCTGGTGAAAAGGTTCAGCGAGCTCCGGAGGAAGTGTTTCAACCAAACTAGACAGGTGCCTCACCGAGTTCCGCAAGTGGATGCTCATGTAGAGCTGGTAAGTTTGAATCCTAGCTGTGAGCATAGCAGCCTGATACATTTTCCTCCCAAAAGAATCCAAGGTCCTAGACTCTCTGCCTGAGGGCGCTGAGGCAGTCCCTAGTACTCTTGGCTTCTCTGAGAGCAGAATCCACCACCATGGAATCGTGAGGCAGTTGAGACTTCACCATTACAGGCTCTCCATGGACTCTGTATTGGGACTCAGCTTTCTTGGGGACCACTGGATTAGAAAGAGGGAACGACCAGTTTTGCATAAGAACTTCCCTGAGTGTGTTATGCAAGGGAGCCATTGCAACCTCTGTAGGTGGAGAAGGATAATCCAAGACCTTGAGCATCTCGGCCCTGGGCTCATCCACAACCTCCATAGGGAAAGGAATGTCCTTAGATATTTCCTGAACAAAGGAGGAAAAACAAAGACTCTCAGGTGGAGACAATCTTCTTTCAATTAGCGGAGTAGGATCAGAGGGAACCCCATAAGACTCTTCTTCAGAAAAGTATCTGGGATCTTCCTCTTCCTCCCATGAGCGTTCATCATCGGTATCAGACAAAAGCTCTCTAAGAGCAGCCCGAACCTGAACCTGAGCCTGTCTCGACGTCGAGGTACGACGACCTCGAGGGGGATGTCGAGAAGTCAACCCGTGCCTGGACTGCGGAGAAGCTTCCTCCGCTAACGTCGAGGGAGAATCGACCCAGGTGGCGGCCGACGCTGATGCCACAAGTGCCACCGAGGACGGGGACCTCACCACAGGCGAAGGTCCAGATACCGCTTCCACAGTTGGTACAGAAGGCGCAAGCACCCCTGGCACAGAAGTAGATTGGCGCAGCAGTCCCTCCAGAAGCTCTGGAAGAAGGGCCCTGATGCGCTCGTCAAGAGCTTCCATCGGAAAAGGCTGGGGGGTCAGTACAGGAGCCAGTGGCACAATCTGAGGGAACTCGAGAGCCAGTACCAGGCTGCCAGAAGACCAACGCATTGGCACCTCCTGTATAGAGGGTGAGCGGTCCTCCAGGCTCCGACGCTTCTTGGGTGCCGAATCCCTCAGCTCCCCGGAGCTCTCGGTAATGTGCATGGAAGGAGAACGATGACGGTGCTTCTTAGCCTTCATTCGACACCGGTCATCGAGACTCCTCGGTACCGAAGAGGAGGACGTGGAATCCTCATGCCTCCTCGGGGCCGGGTCCGACGAAGGTCGGTCCTGGGGGGCCTGCATAGCAGTAGGCCTCGAGACAGGTGGAGACCCACTTGATGCCTCACTGCTTCCAGCGTGATGTGGTCATTTGGCAGCCATTACCTGCGCTCTCAAAGTCGATGCTTCCCTCGACGTCAATGCCCCCGACCTCAGTACTGATGTCGAAGGACCGGACCGATCAGCAAAATGTTTTTCCCATTGAGCCTCCCGAGACACTTGAGTCCGCTTCTTCATTAAAGGACACAGCTTACAAGCAGCTGGAAGATGATCGGGCCCAAGGCACTGGAGACACCACGAGTGGGGGTCGGTACCTGAGATGGTCCAGTTGCAACGAGTACAACACTTGAAGCCGCTGGGTGTCCTCAATGACATGGACGGAAAAACGGCAGCTTTGAAACTCGATGATGCCAATAAAAAGGCACAAAAAGGAAGCAAAAACCCAACTGAGCAGCCTAAAAGCCGGCCACGACGAAAAAAGAAGAAAACTTTTTTAAAAAACGAGAAAAAACTAAAGAAATAAAGGGTAGACTAAAGTTCTACTACTTTTTTTTTTTTTTAATTTTTGAGAAAACAAAACAAGAAGCGGGATGCAAAAAGTCTCCTGGGCCTAAAAAGAACACAGCAGAAAACACCGTGTCGCCTCAGACGCGGATGTGAAAAAACTGAGAAGGGCACGCTCGCGTCGCGGGCGGGAAACCGTTCGCGCATGCACAGTATGTTTTGCCCGCACAACGGAGCGCTCTAGAGAGTTCTTTGTTTTGCGATACAAATTTTGTCAGTCTCCTGGGCTGTCGTGGACGACAACCCAATCGTGAGAACAAGCAGCCTGCTTGTCCTCGGAGAACCAATTCTACAGAACTCTTAAATCATCCCAGCAGAAAATTCTAGCAGTACCCCCATACAAGGCTGGATTCGATGTTTAGTGTGATACTATCTTCATTATGGAATAATCTACCTATATAATTGAAGATGGAGACTTCCTTCCCCAAATTTATGATTGGTTTGAAGACATACTTACAAAACCTTTTGAGTTCTGAGAATACCAATGGTCACGTGGATAGGACTAGAGGAGGCGGTGAGGCTGGAACTTTAAATAATGTTTCTTTTTCTCCTTAATCTTCATTTACTATTTTTATATTGTATTATATAATTTCCTCCTCCTTACTTTTGTACTTATTTTAATTGTAAATGTAAACCACTCAGATATATGTGTCTTTGGGTGGTATATCAAGTATCAAATAAACTTGAAACATTGAATTTCTGTTATTTCGAAGGGTATTCATTTTGCCAGATTAGAAGGAGGAGCAGCAACAAATATCTGATACCATAGATTCCCACTGGCCTGAACATAGGTGTCACTAAGATGGCAAGGGCCACCACAAAAAAAAAAATCACCTTGCTACCACTCTGCCACCCCAAAATCAACATATTTCCCCTTCAAGTCTGACACTGCTTCCATACCTCCATCTCCCCTCCCCCATTCTTTCTTTCATGCCCGGCATCTCTCCATCTCCCTTCTCTCTATCTCCCCCTCCACCCCTCGGTGTGGGCCCTACAAACTTGTGTCTTCTCTAGCACTGCTTACATCTGACTCTCTCTGGCCAGCCCCAGGGTCCTTCCCTCTGTTGCAAGTTCCTGGGAGGATGAAGGATACCTATTCCCTTTGACAATAGTAGGATCTCCATTGCCTACTACTATGATGCCTCCTGGAAGAGGAGGCTGGGTCAGAAGTGGGCTGAAGAAGATCATAAGTTTATCACTATGCTGCTTAATGAGAATAGCAGCTTCTTGTACCATCTCTCAATAAATTCCCTCCATGGCATAGCAGGTCAACAGCTTTTCCTGTATATCAAATCTAAGGTCTGAAGCCCTCAGTGAGTCTGTGGGTGCCAATCTCCACTGCAGAAGTTCTCGATGCCATATTGAAAATATCATACATCACAGAGACCATGTATTTCCACAGTCCTTCCCTTTGGCTACTAGCCTGCAGAACTCTTCAGCCTTCATTCTAGGGAGACTGTCTGCAAACTCTGCTACACATGTACATGCCCATGAAGAGCTGGTAGGCTGCTATGCGAGGATGATACACTCAGTGGGAGTAGTAAAGATTAGCTCTTTGAAAAGCAGATTCTACCATCATGGAAAGGAGAGGAAGTTGCTCCTTCTGAAATCTGGGAGCCTTCTCCACTCTGTACATATAATCAATCTTCTTGTTAATAGGAAAAACTGAGAGGGAGGCATCCCACATTCTCATCTGAACATACTTCATGATTCTTTGAACAGGCACTGTCATAGCCTCTTTGGGAGGGTCAAGGAATAGAAGGATAGCCAGTGTTTCTGCCCTGGGCTCCTCCTCCTCCTCCAGCTATAACTTAAATGGGATGGCCTGAGCCAAACTCCCTGACAAAAGCATAAGAGCTCCTCTGGTGGGGACTTATGTCTCTTGGGAATAGAGAGGGACTTGAAGGAAGAGCTGGGATCCCTGTTCAGAGAAGGCCTCTGATTCATCCTTAGACTCCCAGAAGGGCTCTGAAAAAAGACTCACAAAAATACTCCAAGGGAGATATCTTAATCTTTGCCTGTCTCGACTCACTGACCTTTATTCTGAATCTACTGTGATATAGATGAATGAGTTTCCTTTTTTCTACGTGTTAAAAGGCGTTCTTTTCCCATTTCTGTTTAATTGGATTGTACACCATTCTAACCTTTGTGCCAGATGGAGTGGTATATCAAATATGAATAAACATAAACAAAAAATACATCTTGGGTGAGGTTGTTGAGACATTGAGGATCTCTAATTGTGCTGGTGAAGCTTCCTTTTCTGATGCACTGTGGCCAACATCGACTCTGAGCCCCTTGAGTAGTTTTACAAATGGAATTGTATGATACAATCTTAGACTTCTTTCACCCAGGGCTGTCATGATTACAAGACAGAGTGGGCAGCAAACTTTGGAGAGGGGGGTAGCCACAGTTGATCAGTCTACAAATACTCATCATTGCCAGTGTGGAGCTTTGAGTGTCCATGCATGCTCAAGGTCTGCTAGGTCCTGCCTTCTCCAAACTTCCTGTTTCAGAAGGACCAGGACCCGACAAGCCTTGAGCACCGGTGGTGGTGACAGTCTGCTTATGTTAAAAAAAAAAAAAAAAAACTACCTCGCTAGCACTGCCTGGAGACAGGGAAGTGAAACTTCCTGGAGGTGGGGCAGGAACAGGAACAGGAGATGCTAAATACCTATCTGGGGGACGAAGTGGTAAATGTTGACTACCTAGGGAACAGGAGATGCTGAACACCTGTGATAGGTTCTACATCCTGTCTCATGGAAAAAACTCAGGAGCAGGAGAGAAAGGTAGGGGTGGGAAGAGACACCAAAGAAACATCTTCAGTCCTGGTAGGAGAAGACAGAACTGGCCCAGTGAAACACAAAATCAATTCTCAGGAAAACAGCTAGAACCGAGAGGTCACATGACGTTTAGATGCAGGCCCTCTGGCCTTCCCAATAGAAACCATGGAGCAAGAGGGCCATCCAATCAGGTTGTGGGGTGGAGCAAAAGGGAGGAGTCTGCTAAATAGTAGTAGTAGTAGTAGTACTGCCCAATAAAAGAAGTAACTAACAGTGGAGCTCAGTCTCCCCGTGAGGAGGACAAGGTGAAGGATACTAGAGACCAGTCTGAAGCCTGCAACACTGGACAGAAGATACTGGACTTTCTTGTTTGCCTTTTACCTGTTGGGTTTATTTTTGTTGGGCATTTTTGTTCCACACAGGTTACCCATTTTGAATGTATTTTGAAAAGCACACATTGTGATATTTTTCTTCCAGTGGATGGTTGTAGCAACAAACTAGGCTATATGGGTGGTGAAACATGATCAGGCCAAAGCCAGGCCTTGTCTGGATTTGAGAATCTTTATCTGTTTATTTAAAAGTTTCTATACTGCCCAATTTAAGATTGGCAGTTGATTTCAGCCAGCGGTGCATTTGTGATGAACACTTTCCTTTTGATAATTAAGACACTAACTGATTGGACCTATGCTGATTGTTGAGTAGGACTGATTTTGATTTTTGGAATAGACTCGGAATCATTTCGCTCCAAAGTTGTGGAAAGGGCCCATCAGACACTCGGTCCATGCTTTCGGGTGGCCAGCATAACTCTTAAGCGGATATTTGGCCCATGCTTACAGGTGGATGGCGTGACTCTTAAAGGTGAACACTCAGCCCACACTTATGGATAGGTGGTGTGACTCAAACTTGCTTACAGGTGGGCAGTGAGACTCAAAGGAAGATACTCGACCTACACCTACGTGTAGGAAGCATGACCAAATCTCAGGGGGAAGAAGTGAACAGGAGATGCAGAACACGTCAGAGGAGGAGGAGGGAGAGATAGCAGGAGTGATGCTGAATACTTCAGGGGGGAGGGAACAGGAGATGCTGAACGACCTGGGGGAAGGAGGGAACAGGAGCGCTGGACAGCTTGGGGTGGGGGAGGCAGAGAAGGAGAGAGATGCTGAACAGCTTAGGGGAAGGGGAGATGCAAGACATGACAGAGGAGGGCCTTGAGACACCCCCTTGGTGGGGAGGGTGTGAGATACCCTATGGTCAGCCCTGCTTTTGCCTTATTTCTTCCCAACCCTCTATAGTAACATTTAAACAGTATTAAAGGAAGATGTTTATTTTTCTCCCTCATCTCACAGTGGCAGAGATAATACTGGTCCTGTACAAATATAATCACACAGGGGCTAATTTTATAAGCTTCTACCTATATCAAAATAACAAAAAGGCACTCATTTTATGCTGCTAAGAAGACATAAAATGTCCATCACTACAAATAGGTGCCTTCTTGCCGTCTCAACCTATATGGCCTGTTATAAAAGTACCCTCTATGCAAATAACCACAGATTTTATAAAATATGCACATGCACTGAGGCTCCACCCTTATCTTGCCAAACTACATCCCCAGAAACACCAATGTGTGGTATGCATATACTTGTCATCTTTTCTTTTTTTAAAAACTTTATGTTTATTAGTGCCCTGTTTACTAAGGTGCGTTAGCATTTTTAACGCACTTACAATTAGCGCATGTGCTAACCACGTAGGTGCCTATAATACAGCTTAGTAAACAGGGCCCTTCATTTGTAACATTAATTACAAGCATCCACTTGTGCAAGTAAATACAATCACCAGTGTGTTACAAATAAACCATTTTTAAAAAATGGAAAAAAAACAAACACTTTAAATTGCCACAACTTCAAACGTCTACCAATTACACTAGACCACTAAACTGCAGTCTCTTGCCTCATGGCACGAAAAAGCTCTTCTCTCCTGTGTGACCCGTGCAACATCAGAAAAAAAAACATATTCTCTGTCCATAAAATAAATCTTGTGAATTGTGAAAACATAAACACACAACCAAATTTAAATCCTGCTCAAACACAAACTTTACAAGCAAAGTTGCTCGGTCTGAAACTTGTTCTTGTGAGGTATCCAAAATAGCAGATGTGTCATCTTTTCAGTGTGTGCACTTCTATTTAAAAAAAAAAAAAAAAAGCCCTTTTCTGTATACAAAACAAGCTTTACACACAGAAAAACCTTTATAAAATTACTCTCATAAAATCTTCCACAGCGCCTTACTGTTACAAATACAGGAGCTGATCCCCCTCCCCCCCCCCCCCCCCCCCCCCCATTACCACCACCACACACACACTTTTTCTCTTCTCTTTCAATGCATGGGGAACAGGCATGAACAACAGAACCAAATGGATAAGATGTTTGTTCAAATAAACTCCTCCGCGGTTTCCATCATGTTATTTCACTTATTCTCTTTTCTGATCAGAAGAGGTCACACTTGGCGTTATGTAGTTAGTAGAAAGAGGACTGGAATTTACAGTTAATCCAATAAAATAATTGTATACACTTGGTACAGCTCAACAGAGGTCCCACTTGCTTATTATATAGTTAGTAGAAAGAGGACTGGAACTTACAGTTAATTCAACAAAATAATTGTGTATACTGGGTATAGTTTAACAGAGGAATTCATAGTAACATAGTAGATGACGGCAGAAAAAGACCTGCACGGTCCATCCAGTCTGCCCAACAAGATAAACTCACATGTGCTACTTTTTGTGTATACCTTACCTTGATTTGTACCTGTCCTTTTCCGGGCACAGACCATATAAGTCTGCCCAGCACTATCCCCGCCTCCCAACCACCAGCCCCGTCTCCCACCACCGGTTCTGGCACAGACCGTATAAGTCTGCCCAGCACCATCTCCGCCTCCCGCCACCGGCTCTGCCACCCAATCTCGGCTAAGCTCCTTAGGATCCATTCCTTCTGAACAGGATTCCTTTATGTTTATCCCACACATGTTTGAATTCCGTTACCGTTTTCGTTTCCACCACCTCCCGCGGGAGGGCATTCCAAGCATCCACTACTCTCTCCGTGAAAATTCTTTGGATTAAGTGAGGAACAAGATACATACTAGAACTTGTTCATTACCTGTAACAATCTGTTCCATACGGGCATTCTGGTCTGTCATCATTGTCGTCCTGACTTCCATCTGCAGCATCGAGGTAATCGCTATCCCCAGGGTGACTAAACTGCAGAAAATGAACTGGATTTTTTCTGTGAAATTGAAGAACGCAGGAAATTAAAACTTGCAACTGATATATTGAAGGTTATTTTAGAACAGGGTGCATAATTTAAGAGGGCAAGTAGGCAGCCACTTAGGTGCTATTTTATAAAGACACATAAGAGCCAATGTGTATTTATAAATATTAGCATAAATGGCGAAAATTGCACCTACCTTGCTCTCAAACAAGCATAAATGTCCATGGCTAGATTATTCATATAAGCATGTAGATTTGCATATTTTATAATTTACATTTGTACTTACAAATTCTGCTCACGCTCCATCCAAACTCCACCCCTCTACATGCTTACTGCCAGAATATGCACCACTATGTCATAGTGCATACTTTTACACTGGTCGTTATATAATTTCCTCCATTAAGAAGATCACAGAAAGTGAATATAGTTAGAAACTGTAAACTATGTCTTATCAAATACCAAACTCTTTCTATCACCCAACTCCACTTATATTTTTAGCAGTGCTTATATAATCTTTAAGGGACATACAGATTAGGATCTATCAGATTTGCATGTTACCACCATTTTGGCTTTTAATTGTGAGCCATGCACTATCATGGTGGGCATGTATTCGTCATTCGATCCATATTTTTCATATATTTTGTAAGACTTTTTTTGCTTCAAACAGCTTAATCCAATATTCAAAATCTACAAGATTGTACTTAGCTTTGAAATGAACTCTTTTCTTCTTAGTTACTATTAAGTTTCATTCATGACAAGCATTCATCTCGGAGACATCTATTCCGACATGAATTCATGTTTCGCACATAGTGCTGTATCAAGGTTCTGTCTCCTCAATTAAAGCAGGAAACATATCCATCGCTAGACAGCCTGTCTTAACCTTTTTTAATTGTGATTTAAAAGAAAAGTCAGAATCCAAAATTACCCCTAAATCACAAATCTCAGAAAGATTAGGAATAGAAATTCCATCAAAGGAAAAAGACTGGTACGGACAGAACAAGCTTGAGAAAACCAAAGAAATTGAGTCTTTAACCGATTAGCACTCATGCAAGAACAAATCCTATTCAGACACAATACAATGTATCAAATTGTTTCATCTATTGAGGCCTCCACAGGAACAAAAAACTGAAGGTCATCTGCATATAAGCAGTATTGAACTCCTAAAATTGTTAAAACATTTCAAACATATAACATATAAATATTAAACTGAATAGAAAGTACTGATCCTTGTTGTCGGAGAGACGCAACTGCTGAGAAGGGTGCTATAGGCTGCCTGCTGCCAAATGGCTTCTAAAATGGCCAAGGCATGATGTGACCATGCAAAAGGAATTTAGTTCACCAGAACCTCCATCAAAATACTTTTCCTTCCGTCCCATAACCGAGAAAACAGTAGTGTTTCGGTTTGACAGATACAAAGAAATGGGTTTTATTCATCCACGGATTTATCATCACAGTCATTTTCCTTGGGGTGACCTGTACAATAAGCTCATAAAGTACAGCCAACTTCATTTCAATAACAGGAAGTCCTGAGACTTCCTGTATCTTTATAACAGATGTGCAGAACAGGCTGTAAGAACTTCAGGAAGAAGGTTGATAAGAAAGCTCTTCAGCAGTGAAAACAGAGGGCTACTTAGCATCTTCAAGCAGGGAGTTTGCCAGCAGGAGAGATTGGAAGTCTGTGTAGCATGATTTTGCCTCCAACAGTTGCAACGATGTATATACCAAATGTCTGAGCGCCAGTTATATTTTTCGTCTAGGAGAGGCATATAATATTCAATAGACATTACATTCTCCCCACTTCTTGGCATGAGGTGTCCTACTTTCCCATTTAGCATCACAGTAACTCTTTCCATATTAGAAGCATACCCACAGAGATTAGCCACTTTACTGAGGTCTCTCTCAAAAGACCTCAAGGCCAAATATTGTACTTTAAATGCGAAAGGCAGATATCAGATTGCTAAATAAATGAAACTAACTATGACTCCTTTTTTTTCATTATTTTCTGGAATTTGATAAAAATGTAATAGTCCTTCCAAGCTCTTTCCAAAGGCACCAAGTCTTCATCCTTAGATGTTGCAGTGGCTCTTTGTCATAGGTGCTTTTCTAGGACATCAGTTTCATATGCACTATCCCCCAAATTCTATAAAGGTTGGCCAAAATAATGAGTTCCAATGATTTAATTATTGCGACTAACAACCACTTAATTGGCACTAATTATGATTCACATGCTGATCTGGCTACTCATTATTCTGTAACAGTGGGTGTCTAAATTGGATCATGTGCAACTCAAAGGGGGTGTGGCTATGAAAGGGGCATGGGCGGGTCAGGGGCATTCAAAAAAGATGCATGCAATGTTACAGAATAGCTGGATTCCCCACTCAATTTGCACACCAGGATTTACACCAGGTTTCAGTCCTTGCGCCCAAAGTTGAGTGTCAAATTCGGCACTCCATGCTATTCTATAAAAAATGCTCATCTCAAACCGCCCTTTACAGAATAGCACTAAGCACTGAATTTTCGGCACCGTTTACAGAATCTGGCCCTACATCCCCATGTTCCTGTCCCTGAACTTCTACTTAGAATTTATGTTGCTCACTGTTCTAGTAGGATTCAAATTAAATACCATTCCTTTTTACTTTGATCTGCATTATAATCTATCACAACAGATATAAATTTAACTTTTAATGCCTTTTGCAATAATCCAAAGCAGTGCTATAGAGAATAGTCTAAGAGCTCTTTCAGTGCAACTTCAGTGGGCTTTTCTAAGCAAAAGTGAACAGCTTCACAGTTTCCATCCATGATTAATGTACTTATGTACTAATGAGAACTTCAGATGCAGCTTTTCTATTAGAGTACTTGCTTAAGAACTTGTGGGATCAGCGTTATGCAAATGATTTTCTGTATAACCACCCACACAGGATGCAAAGTCTGAAGACAAGGAAATACAGCAAACACTTCTTGTTCACTCTACTGTACCACTGACTTGTGAGAAATCAAACACTTCTCCATCACTTATTCATAATAGTGGTTTTGCCTATTGTACAGTAAACATTCCCGTTCAGTTAGGAATCCTCACTTATTCGAACAACTATCATAGTGGTATACAAAGTCAAAATAAAATTATAACTAAAATAAATACAAGACAAGAAGAACACAGTGAAGAATGAGGAAAAATGCATTAGACAATACAAAAGGATTCCTGTAAAAAATTAGCAAGCAAAAGAGGCAAGAACAAAAAGAAAGGAAATGAGAAGAGAAGGAAAGGGAAAAGAGAAAGCTCTCCCTCCCTTCACCAAAGAAGAAAAAAAAAATTAAAGAGAAGGCTGGGCCCTCAGAAAAACAAAATCAATCATCATTAGTTACAATCAGAAAAATGTTTTATCAAAAAGTCACATCTTTAGGCTAGCTTTAAAACCTCTTGTGAGAGGATTCCAAATGGGAGCTTCTAGCAGAGAATTCCAAAAATATGGAGCCATAGAACAGAAAGCAGAGATCCAGGAAGAATCAAGTCTCAGCTTAGACAAAGATGGAGTAACTAATTGGACTGAGAGGATCTAAGAACATGGTTTTGGCAGTAGGGGATAAATAGAGAATGCATGTAACATGGAAATCCTGTACAGTAAGTGTGGTGAGTCAAGAAAATAATTTGAATTTAACTCTAATGTGCACAGGAAGTCTGTGCTGTTCAGTGAGGAGAGGAGAAGCATGATCATACCATTTGGCATTATAGATTTAGCTCTACAGTCGTATTTTGGACAAACCATAATTGTTTTAATTGGTAAAGGGGAACTGCTGCTAACAGAACATTGCAATAATCCAAATGATCCACCACAAGAGCAAGGAAAAGCGTCTTAAGGGCTCATAAATCAAGATAGGGTTCAAGTGATCTCATCTTTCTTAAAACAAAGATTTCTTCATAATTGATATATGGACTAAAGTTGATTATTTTCAAAAAGAACCCCGAGAGATTTCAGAGTGTTCTCGATGAGAATTGGGGTATTACAAATTTGGGTAAGGAATGGAAGTGGTAATTTTCTCAGGGAAAACCAAATTGCTTCTGACACATAGATTCAGAAGTTTATGAATTTCTAACCAATGTACAATGTGATCCAGAACAAATATCAAATTTTGCTGAAAGTTACTATCCTACTTTTTATGGGAACTGAGAAGTTGAATATCATTCACAAAAAAGTATGAGCTTTTCCTCTCAAGTCTTCAATCAATGCAGCCATTGAAGCAATAAAAAGATTAGAGTGTGTAGGGGCTGGAACCTACCCTTGAGGAACAATAAAGGAGAGCAGATATATACCTGAGAATGTACATTAAAGCAAACTAGAAAAAAACATTAAGACAAGTACAATGCGTTCTCGCTATCCAGTGTGCGGTATTCATGGATTCGCTTACTCACGGAAAATAAAGTATAACCCATTTTTGCTATACATGGGCATTTTCACGTATTCGTGCATGAGGACTGTTACACCAAAAACCTGTATATACTGTACTTAAAAAAAAAAAGTGAATAAAATATATTTATAAAATGCACAATAACTAAAGCTGTTCTTTACAAGAGGCTACATGAAATGAGTTTATGGTGTTCACTGTACAATTTTGCTACCTACCAGGGTTGCACAGGAACCTAACCCCCCTTTTTCCATAGGATCAATGATTCCATATTCGCATTTTCAGTATTCACGGAGTTTTCTAGGAAACTAACCCCAACGAATAGCGAGAACGGGCTATTGGGCTCATTTTCGAAAGAGAAGGACGCCCATCTTTCGACATAAATCGGAAGATGGCCGTCCTTCTCACAGAAACGTCCAAATCGGTATAATCGAAAGCCGATTTTGGATGTCCCCAACTGCACTCCGTCGCAGGGATGGCCAAAGTTCAAAGGGGCTTGTCAGAGGCATAGTGAAGGCTGGACTTGGGCATGCCTAACACTTGGACGTCCTTGACCCATAATTGAAAAAATGAAGGACGTCCCTGACAAGCACTTGGACGTTTTCACCTGGACCTGTTTTTCTTACGACTAAGGCACAAAAAGGTGCCCGAAATGACCAGATGACCACCGGAGAGAATCGGGGATGACCATCCCGTTATTCCCCCAGTGGTGACTAACCCCCTCCCACCCTCAAAAAACATCCTTCAAAATGTCGTGCCAGCCTCAGATGTCATACTCAGGTCCATGACAGCAGTATGCAGGTCCCTGGAGCAGTTTTACTGGGTGCAGTGCACTTCAGACAGGCGGACCCCAGCACCATCCCCCCCACCTGTTACGTTTGTGGAGGACAGCGAGCCCTCCAAAACCCACCACAAACCCACTGTACCCACATCTAGGTGCCCCCTTCACCTTTAAGGGCTATGGTAGTGGTATACAGTTGTGGGTAGAGGGTTTTGGGGGGCTCAGCACACAAGGTAAGGGAGCTATGTTCCTGGGAGCATTTTATGAAGTCCACTGCAGTGCCCCCTAGGGTGCCCAGTTGGTGTCCTGGTATGTCAAGGGGACCAGTGCACTACAAATGCTGGCTCCTCCCACGACCAAGTGGCTTGCATTTGGTCGTTTCTGACATGGATGTCTTTGGTTTTGAAAATCACCGAAAATCAGAAACGTCCATGTCTAGGGACATCCAAATCTAGGGACAGTGAAATTTAAGGCCTGGAATAGAGCTCATTATTGTTCCACAAGGTTTTAACTTTTCTTGGGTATCCAGATAATTTATTTGTGGGTTTTATTTTGCAGTAGAAAGTGATCTTGTATTTTGCTCCCGACAGCAGATAATCCCTTTTTACTTTTATTTCTCCTGTGCTGTGATATCTCAGTGTTTCCTTTTCTAATTTTGGTCCTTTATTCTGAAATTGGTGAAGATTAGTCTGTTTTCTGTGAGTGACCAAGGTGACAGATTCTGATGGCATATTATTTGTGCGTGGATCCATAAGAGTCTGACTTGTCTGGCTTTTCCAATAGGAAGCATATTGCTGTTCTGTATATTGGTGCTGTTAAGCTTGCTATATAGGCTCTGAGAAGCTTCTTTGCAAGGTTTAGTGTTACTTCACAAAGTAAACTGGCAGATAATCCTTTGTATGTCTGCTCCTTCGTAAGGAGAAGGGGGTGGAAGGAACACTGTCAGGAACTCCAGGGACTTGAACTGGTTCATGTCAGCTTCAGAAAGGAGAGAAAGCAGTAGAACCAGAAGAAGGGACAAGAAGACTTATTTTATTAATACAGCTTAATAAGGTATTTTACATTTCTTATAAAGTAAAGTTGAGGGATATGTGCCACTGCAGTAATTATTTTCCAAGGTACTGTGATGTGTGTTGATAGGTTGTGATGTGTGTTGAGAGGTTAACCAGACTCAGTCTACTATAATGGTAAAGTTTAAGTTATGGGATAATGTAACTTCATTTAAAAATATCAGTGTTTCCAAAATTTTCATAAGTGAGCATGTTGTTTATGTTGATGCAGGAAATCCGTTATCAATTGCACTTTAAGGCATTATTTAGGAGTATATCAAGCACTACTCATGCCTATATGCCTAGTGCCTCCCCCCCCCATGTTAACTCTAAGCTTCCCCCTCCAAAATATCAGGTCAGGATATGCCCCTAGTCTATATACTCTGCAACCTGCTGTCTAGTCTTGCATGTGGGTCCCAGAATCTTAAATCTAGCCCTGTGGAGGCCATGGACAAGGGAACTATCATAATAGAGTTCCAAAGATGTTTGAGCATGCTCCTAAGGAAAAGTCCATAAAAAATAATTAGCTATAAGAAATTCTAGTCACATTTTGGGATCTGCTGGGTACTTGTTACCTGGATTGACCACTGCTGGAGACATGATGCTGGGCTTGATGGACTGACTCATCCAAAGGTAAAAAGAGACTGAAAATTTCTGAGATCTTATTCATTTTTTAGGCTGTTAGAATGAGGAAGCAAAAAATCCTATGGATTTCTTATAACTATTTAGGCTTTAGAAGAAATATTAAACTTTTATTTTTTGTAGATTTGTTTTGAATATGGAATATGTTTAACAAATTGTAATTATATTTTACTTTATTGTATTTTTACTTGTGTTATTATGTACTTCCCAAAGACTGTTTTGGCTTGCTTAGTCTGTAATCCGCTTAGAACTGTTAGCGGACTACAAATTTTGTCATGTTATGTTCTAACAGAGAACAGCAAAGGCAAAAAACAGAAACGTGAAGAGAAGTCTCTATTATGCACATGATGTGAGAGGGGGTAGGATAAAATTTAAAGACTAAAATGGGCAGGAGTAGAGGACTGTAAGGCTTTGAAAGAAAGTATAAGAAGAGTGAATTTAATGCTGGAGTAAATGAGATTTCAGTGATGGAAATTTTGATTACTATACCTGTAACAGTTTGTACCATATATGCAAGCAATTCGCATGGAATGTGTTTGCTTGGAACTTGGTGGACTATCAGTACCAGAAGCTGAATCAAAGGCTTTTACATCAGGACTGCAACTCGTTTCACTCTGTGGAAATGACTGAGATGGCTCATTCTCCAGGCTGGTGGTCATCTCTCTCTCTTCAATTTTGCTCATTGATTGAGTTGCATATGTCAAAGGCTGCATATTTGTATTTTGCTTGCATCCTGGCTCCTGCCTGTTATTTTCTGGTCCAGGAACTTCTGCTCCTTGGGAAGCATCCTTTTTATCCATCATTTCTGTGTTGCCTATAATTATTGCCACAGATGGTTCACATACTGCCTATGAAAATGAATAGCAACAAAGAAAACTGTTACAACATATTTCTTTTTCAAGACACTTATTTATTTGACATTAATATACTATCTATCTAAAATTCTAAGTAATTTACAAAAAGCACAATAAATAACCACTATCTATCTAGGTTCATTTTCAAAGCACATAGATTAGCAAAGTTACATAGGTAACTATGGGCCTGTTTTACTAAGGCGCGCTAGCGTTTTTAGCACACGCTAATATTTAGGGCATGCTAAACAATAAGAGATGTCCATAGGAATATATTGATGTCTTTAACGTTTAGTACACCCTAAATATTAGTGCGTGCTAAAAATGCTATTGCGCCTTTGTAAAAGACCCCCTATGTAACTTTGTAAGTCAAAGTGCTTTAAAAATGAGCACCATAATATAACAAAATACTACACAAAAGTAAGACAATAAATGCAATAAAAATTCAGCACTAATCTGTGCAAATTAAAAAAAACCCTATGTTATTATAAGTAAAACAGATATAAGAAACCATGTCTGGAAAGACATCTTAGCTCCAGCACACACATTGGAACACTGAATGCTAAGCTAAACAGATAATACAGCGAATGCTACATACCTGTAGAAGGTATTCTCCGAGGACAGCAGGCTGATTGTTCTCACTGATGGGTGACGTCCACGGCAGCCCCTCCAATCGGAACACTTTACTAGCAAAGGCCTTTGCTAGTCCTCGCGCACCCATGCGCGGCCGTCTTCCCGCCCGAACCGGCTCGTGTTCGCCAGTCCCATATGTAGCAAGACAAAGACAAGGGAAGACACAACTCCAAAGGAGAGGCGGGCGGGTTTGTGAGAACAATCAGCCTGCTGTCCTCGGAGAATACCTTCTACAGGTATGTAGCATTCGCTTTCTCCGAGGACAAGCAGGCTGCTTGTTCTCACTGATGGGGTATCCCTAGCCCCCAGGCTCACTCAAAACAACAAACATGGTCAATTGGGCCTCGCAACGGCGAGGACATAACTGAGATTGAGCTAACAATTTATCCAACTAACTGAGAGTGTAGCCTGGAACAGAATAAACATGGGCCTAGGGGGGTGGCGTTGGATTCTAAACCCCGAACAGATTCTGAAGCACTGACTGCCCGAACCGACTGTCGCGTCGGGTATCCTGCTGCAGGCAGTAATGAGATGTGAATGTGTGGACAGATGACCACGTTGCAGCTTTGCAGATCTCTTCAATAGTGGCTGACTTCAAGTGGGCCACTGACACAGCCATGGCTCTAACATTGTGAGCCGTGACATGACCCTCAAGAGCCAGCCCAGCCTGGGTGTAAGTGAAGGAAATGCAATCTGCTAGCCAATTGGATATGGTGCGTTTCCCCACAGCCACTCCCCTCCTGTTGGGATCAAAAGAAACAAACAATTGGGCGGACTGTCTGTTGGGCTGTGTCCGCTCCAGATAGAAGGCCAATGCTCTTTTGTAGTCCAATGTGTGCAGCTGACATTCAGCAGGGCAGGAATGAGGACGGGGAAAGAATGTTGGCAAGACAATTGATTGGTTCAGATGGAACTCCGATACAACCTTTGGCAAGAACTTAGGGTGAGTGCGGAGGACTACTCTGTAATGATGAAATTTGGTGTAAGGGGCCTGGGCTACCAGGGCCTGAAGCTCACTGACTCTACGAGCTGAAGTAACTGCCACCAAGAAAATGACCTTCCATGTCAAGTACTTCAGATGGCAGGAGTTCAGTGGCTCAAAAGGAGGTTTCATCAGCTGGGTGAGAACGACATTGAGATCCCATGACACTGTAGGAGGTTTGACGGGGGGCTTTGACAAAAGCAAACCTCTCATGAAGCGAACAACTAAAGGCTGTCCTGAGATCGGCTTACCTTCCACACGGTAATGGTATGCACTGATTGCGCTAAGGTGAACCCTTACAAAGTTGGTCTTGAGACCAGACTCAGACAAGTGCAGAAGGTATTCAAGCAGGGTCTGTGTAGGACAAGAGCGAGGATCTAGGGCCTTGCTGTCATACCAGACAGCAAACCTCCTCCATAGAAAGAAGTAACTCCTCTTAGTGGAATCTTTCCTGGAAGCAAGCAAGATGCGGGAGACACCCTCTGACAGACCCAAAGAGGCAAAGTCTACGTTCTCAACATCCAGGCCGTGAGAGCCAGAGACCGGAGGTTGGGATGCAGAAGTGCCCCTTTGTCCTGTGTGATGAGGGTCGGAAAACACTCCAATCTCCACGGTTCTTCGGAGGACAATTCCAGAAGAAGAGGGAACCAGATCTGACGTGGCCAAAAAGGAGCAATCAGAATCATGGTGCCTCGGTCTTGCTTGAGTTTCAACAAAGTCTTCCCCACCAGAGGTATGGGAGAATAAGCATACAGCAGACCTTCCCCCCAGTCCAGGAGGAAGGCATCCGATGCCAGTCTGCCGTTGGCCTGAAGCCTGGAACAGAACTGAGGGACCTTGTGGTTGGCTCGAGATGCAAAGAGATCTACCAAGGGGGTGCCCCACACTTGGAAGATCTGTCGCACTACTCGGGAGTTGAGCGACCACTCGTGAGGTTGCATAATCCTGCTCAGTCTGTCGGCCAGACTGTTGTTTACGCCTGCCAAGTATGTGGCTTGGAGCACCATGCCGTGACGGCGAGCCCAGAGCCACATGCTGACGGCTTCCTGACACAGGGGGCGAGATCCGGTGCCCCCCTGCTTGTTGATGTAATACATGGCAACCTGGTTGTCTGTCTGAATTTGGATAATTTGGTGGGACAGCCGATCTCTGAAAGCCTTCAGAGCGTTCCAGACCGCTCGTAACTCCAGGAGATTGATCTGCAGATCGCGTTCCTGGAGGGACCAGCTTCCCTGGGTGTGAAGCCCATCGACATGAGCTCCCCACCCCAGGAGAGACGCATCCGTAGTCAGCACTTTTTGTGGCTGAGGAATTTGGAAAGGGCGTCCCAGAGTCAAATTGGACCAAATTGTCCACCAATACAGGGATTTGAGAAAACTCGTGGACAGGTGGATCACGTCTTCTAGGTCCCCAGCAGCCAGAAACCACTGGGAAGCTAGGGTCCATTGAGCAGATCGCATGTGCAGGCGGGCCATGGGAGTCACATGAACTGTGGAGGCCATGTGGCCCAGCAATCTCAACATCTGCCGAGCTGTGATGTGCTGGGATGCTCGCACCCGCGAGACGAAGGACAACAAGTTGTTGGCTCTCGTCTCTGGGAGATAGGCACGAACCGTCCGAGAATCCAGCAGAGCTCCAATGAATTCGAGTCTCTGTACTGGGAGAAGATGGGACTTTGGATAATTTATCACAAACCCCAGTAGCTCCAGGAGGCGAATAGTCATCTGCATGGACTGTAGAGCTCCTGCCTCGGATGTGTTCTTTACCAGCCAATCATCGAGATAGGGGAACACGTGTACTCCCAAGCCTGCGAAGCGCCGCTGCTACTACAGCCAAGCACTTCGTGAACACTCTGGGCGCAGAGGCGAGCCCAAAGGGTAGCACACAGTACTGGAAGTGACGTGTGCCCAGCTGAAATCGCAGATACTGTCTGTGAGCTGGCAGTATCGGGATGTGCGTGTAGGCATCCTTCAAGTCCAGAGAGCATAGCCAATCATTTTCCTGAATCATAGGGAGAAGGGTGCCCAGGGAAAGCATCCTGAACTTTTCCTTGACCAGATATTTGTTCAGGGCCCTTAGGTCTAGGATGGGACGCATCCCCCCTGTTTTCTTTTCCACAAGGAAGTACCTGGAATAGAATCCCAGCCCTTCTTGCCCGGATGGCACGGGCTCGACCGCATTGGCGCTGAGAAGGGCGGAGAGTTCCTCTGCAAGTACCTGCTTGTGCTGGAAGCTGTAAGACTGAGCTCCCGGTGGGCAATTTGGAGGTTTGGAGGCCAAATTGAGGGTGTATCCTTGCCGGACTATTTGAAGAACCCAACGGTCGGAGGTTATCAGAGGCCAGCTTTGGTGAAAAACTTTCAACCTCCCCCCGACCGGCAGGTCGCCCGGCACTGACACGTTGATGTCGGATATGCTCTGCTGGAGCCAGTCAAAAGCTCGCCCCCTGCTTTTGCTGGGGAGCCGTGGGGCCTTGCTGAGGCGCACGCTGCTGACGAGAGCGAGCGCGCTGGGGCTTAGCCTGGGCCGCAGGCTGTCGAGAAGGAGGATTGTACCTACGCTTACCAGAAGAGTAGGGAAACAGTCTTCCTTCCCCCATAAAAACGTCTACCTGTGGAGGTAGAAGCTGAAGGCTGCCGGCGGGAGAACTTGTCGAAAGCGGTATCCCGCTGGTGGAGCTGCTCTACCACCTGTTCGACCTTCTCTCCAAAAATATTGTCCGCTCGGCAAGGCGAGTCCGCAATCCGCTGCTGGATCCTATTCTCCAGGTCGGAGGCACGCAGCCATGAGAGTCTGCGCATCACCACACCTTGAGCAGCGGCCCTGGACGCAACATCAAAGGTTTCATATACCCCTCTGGCCAGGAATTTTCTGCACTCCTTCAGCTGCCTAACCACCTCCTGAAATGGCTTGGCTTGCTCAGGAGGGAGCTTGTCCACCAAGCTCGCCAACTGCCGCACATTGTTCCGCATGTGAATGCTCGTGTAGAGCTGGTAAGACTGGATTTTGGCCACGAGCATAGAAGAATGGTAGGCCTTCCTCCCAAAGGAGTCTAAGGTTCTAGAGTCTTTGCCCGGGGGCGCCGAAGCATGCTCCCTAGAACTCTTAGCCTTCTTTAGGGCCAGATCCACAACACCAGAGTCGTGAGGCAACTGAGTGCGCATCAGCTCTGGGTCCCCATGGATCCGGTACTGGGACTCGATCTTCTTGGGGATGTGGGGATTACTTAGAGGCTTGGTCCAGTTTGCCAGCAATGTCTTTTTTAGGACATGATGCATGGGTACTGTGGACGCTTCCTTAGGTGGAGAAGGATAGTCCAGGAGCTCAAACATTTCAGCCCTGGGCTCGTCCTCCACAACCACCGGGAAGGGGATGGCCGTAGACATCTCCCGGACAAAGGCCGCAAAAGACAGACTCTCGGGAGGAGAAAGCTGCCTTTCAGGGGAGGGAGTGGGATCAGAAGGAAGGCCATCAGACTCCTCGTCAGAGAAATATCTGATGTCCTCCTCCTCCTCCCACGAGGCCTCACCATCGGTATCAGACACAAGTTCATGAACTTGTGTCTGAAGCCGTGCCCGGCTCGACTCCGTGGAAACACGGCCACGGTGGGAGCGTCGAGAGGTAGACTCCCTCGCCAGCACCGGCGAAGCTCCCTCCGCCGACGTCGTAGGGGAGCCTTCCTGGGAGGCAGCCGCAGTCGGTACCGCAAGCGGCACCGATGTCGGAGACCTGATCCCGGGCAAGGGGCCAGCCGGCGCCTCACTCGACGGTACCGGAGGTGCAAGCACCCCCGGTACTGGAGGGGAAGGGCGCAACAGCTCTCCCAGGATCTCTGGGAGAACGGCCCGGAGACTCTCGTGCAGGGCGGTTGTGGAGAAAGACATAGAAGCCGATGCAGGCGTCGAGGTCAGAGTCTGTTCCGGGCGTGGAGGCTGTTCCGGGCTGTCCAAGGTGGAGCGCATCGACACCTCCTGAACAGAGGGTGAGCGGTCCTCCCGGTGCCGATGCCTACTGGGTGCCAACTCCCTCAGCGACCCAGAGCTCTCGGTACCGATGCGGGAAGGAGACCGGTGTCGATGCTTCTTTGACTTTTTCAAACGAAGCATGTCACCGGAACTTCCCGGTACCGACGAGGAGGACGTAGAATCCAACCGTCGCTTCCTCGGGGCCGAGGCCAAAGAAGGTCGGTCTCGGGGGGGGGGGGGGGCTGTACCGCAGGAGCCCTCAGGGTAGGGGGAGACCCACCCAAAGACTCACCGCCACCAGCAGGGGAATGGACAGCCCTCACCTGCACTCCGGTCGAAGCACCACCGTCCGACGACATCAGCACTAGTGGAGGTCCCGGTACCACCGACGCCGACGCAGCCTTCCGATGTCTCGGTACCGACGATGCACAGGGTTGATGCCTCGATGCAGTCGATGCCGAGGTCGGAGGTCTTGACGCTGTCGACGTCGATGCAGTCGATACCCCCGGTGCTGTTGCCTACGAAGAGCCCCAGAACAACACGTTCCACTGGGCCAATCTCGCTACCTGAGTCCTTTTCTGTAAAAGGGCGCAAAGACTACAGGCCTGCGGGCGGTGCCCAGCCCCCAGACACTGAAGACACGGCGCGTGCCTATCAGTGAGCGAGATTACCCGGGCGCACTGGGTGCACTTCTTGAAGCCACTGGGAGACTACGATGACATGGGCGGAAAAATCTCGCCGGCGAAATCAAAACTCGTAATTGCGGTAAGGCACCAAAAAGAGGGAGAGAAAAAACTCGAACCGAGGCCTCAAAAGGGCCTACCCCGAAAACGAAAGTAAACTTAGCGGGGCAAAAAACTAGAAGTACGGGAAGGGGAAAAAGACCGAAAAGGTCTTTCTCCAAAATCCCTTTTTTTTTTTTAAGCAAAAAGCTCGACGACGCGTGAGGGTCAACTTAAGGGGTGCTAACGGCGCAAACACGACCGTCCCGAGCACGGACAAAAGAAGACTGGCGAACACGAGCCGGTTCGGGCGGGAAGACGGCCGCGCATGCGCGGTGCGCATCGGCGCGCAAGGACTAGCAAAGGCCTTTGCTAGTAAAGTGTTCCGATTGGAGGGGCTGCCGTGGACGTCACCCATCAGTGAGAACAAGCAGCCTGCTTGTCCTCGGAGAAAAAAGATATAGCTCGCTACTAGCACATCTATAAAATTATATGGCTTCCATACTGTACTCAACTCTTCATTTATAGTCAATTAATCTAATTAGAATAACAAAAGGAGAGTTTTCATTAGAGTTTTAGAAACATAGAAATATGAGGGCAGATAAAGGCCATATGGCCCACCCAGTCTGCCCATCCTCTGTAACCCCTAACTCTTCCTTTAAACTAAGCGATCCCACATGCTTATCCCATGCCTTTTTAAATTCTGACACAGTCCTCTACTCCACAACCTCCACAGGGAGGCCATTCCATGCCTCAGCCACCCTTTCTGTGAAATAATACATTCTTAGATTACTCCTAAGCCTATTCCCTCTTAACTCCCTCATTCCAGAGATTTCCTTAATTACATTTAATTAATTTCTGAGAAGAAAACTAAATAAATTACTTATTTTACCATATAATATTAAGGCTCTTTATATTCACCTGAAATCCCTAGTACCTTAAGAAGCTTTAATTAAACAACTCTATAATACTAAAATACAGACAGCAGTCTAGCAGCAAGAGGTGTGCTATCCCGTCTTTTGCACTGAGTGTCACATGTATGATTATCTCCCAGTTGGTGACAGGTTTATATGTGTGTGCTCAATGCAAAGAGCTCCTAGCTCTCAGAGAACGAGTCTGTTCTCTTGAGGCTAGAGTAGGAGATTTGGAGGAGCTGAGGGAGACAGAGAGGTACATAGAGGAGGTCTACAGGGATAGTGAAGCGAAGTCCCACCTACAATCTGGTAGCCCCTGTGTTGCCTTGGAGGAGGGAGGTCTTCTAAAAGGAAAGCATCACCCTGGTGAAGCTAGAAGTAATCCTGTAGCCAGGACAGGTCCACCAGGGGGTGCAATATCCTCTCTTTCATAGAATGTGTCTCCAGAAGTTTCTGCCCAGGAGGGAAGGGTTAGGAAGGCTGTTGTAATTGGTGATTCAATTATTAGGCATGTAGATAGCAGGGCGACTGCTAGACATCAGGATCTCCTGGTCACTTGCCTGCCTGGTGCGCAACTAGATAGGATTTTAGATAGTTCTGGGGAGGAGCTGGTTGTCTTGATACATGTGGGTACCAATAACATAGGAAAATGTGGGAGGGAGGTTCTGGAAGCCAAATTTAGGCTCTTAAGTAGAAAGCTCAAATCCAGAACCTCTAGGGTAGCATTTTCCAAAGTGCTCCCCATTCCACGCGCAGGGCCCAAGAGACAGGCAGAACTCAGGGTCTCAATGCGTGGATGAAATGATGGTGCAGGGAGAAGGGGTTTAGATTTATAAGGAACTGGACAATACTCTGGGGAATGGGGAGCCTATTCTGGAACGGTCAGGTTCCATCTTAACCAGGGTGGGACCAGGCTGCTGGCATCAGCATTTAAAAAGGAGATAGAGCTGCTTTTAAACTAGAAGCTGGGAGAGGGCTGACAGGTTCGGAACAAGGCATCTTTCAAAGATATCGCCAAAACAGGGAAGATAGGATATCCCAATAGCGAGGTTGCAATAGAGACCATAGTAGACCAGGGGGCTCATTTTCAAAGCACTTAGCCTTCTAAAGTTCCATAGGTTTCTATGGAACTTTGGAAGGCTAAGTTTTTTGAAAATGTGCCTGCAGGTGTCTTTAAATAAAAAGCAGACAAAAGACTGCAAATTATCACTGTCAACTGCTGAGCAAGATGTAAATAGGAACAACAAACAGTTTGAAATGTCTACATGCGAATGCCAGAAGCCTAAGAAATAAGATGGGAGAGTTAGAATATATTGCACTAAATGAAACAATTTGATATAATAGGCATCTCTGAGAACTGATGGAAGGAGGATAACCATTGGGACATTGTCATACCAGGGTACAAATTATATCGTAGCAACAGGGTGGACTGAATTGGTGTGGGGGGGGGGGTAGCATTGTATGTTAAGGAGGGCCTTGAATCAAATAGATTGAAAATTCTGCAGGACACAAAACACATCTTGGAATCCCTATGGATTGAAATTCCATGTCTATAGTGACAGGAGCATACTACCTTCCACCTGGCCAGGATGAACTGACAGATATAGAAACGTTATCAGAAGTTAGAGAGGCTAACAAACTGGGGAACACAATAATAATGGGTGATTTCAATTACCCCGATACTGACTGGGTAAATGTAACATCAGGGCATGCTAGGGAGGTAAAATTCCTTAATAAAATCAAGGAGGGAGGAAGTGACGTCATCCTACAGAATGGCAGCCTAGTTCTTGAGCTCCTCGCTCCCCGAACCTCAAAAAGCACTTACAGGCGGTCCCCGGGTCTGCACTTGATCGGAAAACGAGAGACGAGACCAACAAAGCGCCAGCAACAATGAGTAAATCAGCGGCGGTGCGAAATAAAGAAGTAGAGCGGCTAACGGGAGGTGGGCCTAGCCGGGCGTCTAAGCGCCATGAATCTGCGGCGCACGTGTCTCCGTCTGACTCGGACTCGGCGCTATCCCTGGCCGAACCGCGGCAGCCCCCTAGTAAAAAAAAAGGCGTTTCAGTTGAGCTTCACCAACTCTTGTCAAAAATACAAGAAGATATCAAGGGATCGAAGGACGAGATCCTTGACCGCATGGAAGCGCTAAGCACGGACTTGCGCGAGCTAGGGGGCAGGGTAGAGGACGTTGAAATAAGAATGGATGAGCATGCCGAAACCCTGAATGCCCATGAGACACATTTTCAAGACTTGGAAAGGAAAAACGCTGAGCTTGAATATAAAATTGATGACCTAGAAAACAGAAGCAGGAGAAACAATCTAAGGTTTCGAGGGGTGCCGGAGAGCGGTGAGATCGAGGATGTTCCGCAGATCGTGAGAACCCTGTGTGCGACACTACTGGGCCCAGAGGATGGAGCAGTGGAGATTGTTCTGGATAGGGCACATAGAGCACTTGGCAAAAGGCAGGACAATAAAGTGCGGGATATCATCACAAGATTTCATAAGTACGAGGTGAAAGAGAAGATCTTTAACCTAGCGCGGAAGGCGCAGGACTTTGAATATGCTGGAGCTAAAATATCAGTTTACCAGGATCTTTCACAATTCACGTTGCAACAAAGGCGTCTGATGAAGCCGGCCCTGGAAATATTAGCCAAAGAGCACATCCCCTACAGGTGGGGGTTTCCCTTCTCGCTCTTATACACACTGCAAGGAGCTAAGCATAGAGCTCAGTCGTTGAAAGAAGTATGGGGGACCCTTTATGAAGCGGGCCTGGTTCCATTGAGCGTGCCGCAGGGGACAATGGCGCCAGCCACAAAGGCAAAGCTGCAAGGATGGAAGCGGGTCCCCGGTTCTGCTGACAGGCGCAACTCGAACAGACGTGGAAGAGCAGAGGAGACCTGATCTACCTCAAGGAAGGTTTGAAGGAACTGTTAATTCAGGGGTCAAGCTTGAGTTGAGACTTTGTGAGTTCTTGGACAGTAACAAGGGAACTGGAATTCTACCGGGGAGTTTTGACTGTTTTGTTGTGATGGGTTAGGCCTTGCCTGAAGCCTGGCTTTGGGGTACGAGTAGTGGGGTTTTAAGAAGGCTCTGGGGAATGTCTGGAGGGGAGGGAACAGAGGGTGGGGGGAGGGAGGGCATGTAGATGAGAGAGACTTGGGGCCGAATGTATTGAGCAGTGAGGTGCTATGTTATGGTCTGGGGAGTTATATGAAGGGGGTGGGGTTGGGGGAGCGGGGGCGGGATGAGGGCTGGGCTGTCAGGAATTGATGGGTTGCTTTCTCCATTCCCACTCAGGGGAAATGTGTCCTCTGGTTGGTGTTTCAGTGGGGGTCAAGGGGGATAAAGGGTGGGAGGGAGGGGTACTGGGGGGGGGATGGGTGGGAAGGTTAGGTCCAGCCTATTGCTTTGAAACTGTGTTCTGCCTTTACGATGCGGGCTGGATTCACTGGCAGGAAATGCGGTGGACCTTGATATTAACTACATATGGGTACTGATCTAAAGGTTATGTCTTACAATGTCAGGGGCCTGAATATGCCTCAGAAAAGGCAAAAAATTTTTAAGGAGCTGCTGCACCTAAAGCCGCAAATAGTTTTATTACAGGAAACGCACCTTCGCCGTAAGCACGAAAAACTCCTCTCCCACCCCAATTATCCACTCATTCTTTTTGCTTCCTCTGCTGAAGGGTCAAAGAGAGGGGTGGCGGTGATGCTACATGCATCGGTGGCGGCGCAGATAAAGCAGATTAAACGAGATCCCGGGGGAAGGTTCTTGTTTGTGCACATAGTGCTTGACCAAGTAGACCTAACCCTGGCCTCTGTGTACGCCCCAAACGAACAACAAGGGGCCTTTTTCAATAAGGTGAAAAATATACTTGCCACTTTTGTACAGGGCTCCCTAATTCTTGGTGGAGATTTTAATGCTGTAATGGACCCAGCACTGGATAGGTCAGGAGTCAGCCGCTCTGGGGATAGTAGGGAGTCAATAGCATTAGGAGCACTGGCATACTCTTTGGGTGTATTGGATGTGTGGAGGGTGAGTCACGGGGGGGAGCGGGACTATACATGTTATTCATCCGTTCATGACTCCTACTCCCGTATTGACTGTATCTTTCTGGACATTGGGTTGGTAGAACGGGGCCCTACAGCAGGGATAGGTAATATGACTTTGTCTGACCATGCCCCAGTTTGGGTGACTTTGTCCGCTATCAGGACAGAGGTCAAGGAAAAAAGGTGGACGCTCAACACGAGTATGCTCCAAGAGGTAGAGGTGGTGGAGGGCTGCAGGAGAGTTTTGAAGGACTATTTAGAGCTCAACATGGAATCGGGGCCTCCCCTTAGTACTGTATGGGACGCAATGAAAGCAGTCACGAGAGGTTATTTTCTACAATTAGCAAGTAAGAGAGCGAAAATCCGTAGAGCACAAGTGGCGAGTTGTCTGGGGAAGATACAGCGCCTAGAAGCACAACATAAGGTTGGGAGCTCATCAGCAGTATTAGAAGAACTGAGGGGCGAGAGACTTAAGTTGGACTCCACTTACTCAGAGCAATTAAGTCTGTTACAATCTAGAATTAAAAGTAGCACTTATGAGTTTACCAATAAAGCAGGGCGCAGACTTGCCATGAAATTACGCAGACAAAAAATACATCGTACAGTACTCAGGGTGAGGGATAGTAAGGGTAATATACTCACAACATCTGAGAACATACGTAAGAGGTTTGGGGAATATTACCAAGCTTTGTACGCACAAGGGGGAGACCCTTCCCCTGAGGCTATTGATGAGTATTTGGCTGAGAGTGATCTCGCATCTTTGACACTTCAACAAAGAGCAGAGCTGGAAAAGCCGGTCACGCCATTAGAGATACAAAAAGCTATCCAGCATCTGCCGTCCAGCAAATCTCCGGGGTTGGATGGCTTCCCTAACGAATTTTATAAGAAATTTGCTTTGGAATTGGCGCCCCTGTTGGCAGACCTGTTTAACCAGATTGGAGGGGGTGAGGTATTGCCACCTACCATGCTGGAAGCGTGGATTGCCATCCTACCCAAGCCGGATAAGGACCATACGGAATGTGGCTCTTATCGCCCAATATCAGTTCTGAATGCTGATGTAAAAATATTGGCTAAAGTGTTGTCTAACCGATTGGCTCCGTTGCTTCCGGCGATTATCCATCCTGATCAAGTAGGCTTTGTGCCATATAGGAAGGCTATGGATAATACCCGAAGGGTAGTTGACCTAATGCATCTGGCTGGGAGGGTGAAGAGACCAATGTGTTTCCTAAGTTTAGACGCTGAAAAGGCCTTTGATAGGGTTCAGTGGCCACATATGTATAAAGTGTTGGAGGCATTTGGGATAGGCCCCCAGTTTCGAAACTGGATCCAATCTTTTTATGACTCACCCAAAGCATGTGTGAGAGTTAACGGGGCAAATTCAACTATGTTTACCTTGTATAGAGGAACCCGTCAGGGGTGCCCATTATCCCCCTTGTTATTCGCCATGGCGATGGAGCCCTTCGCTTCCACAATACGGGCGGATCCAAATATTACTGGAGTTACAGTAGCGGGAAGAGAGCACAAAATGGCACTTTTTGCAGACGATGTGCTTCTGTTCGTTACTCGACCCCAGGTTACATTCCCTAGTTTGTTGGAGGCGATTGACAAATATTCGGCAGTGTCCGGCTTTAAAGTGAATATGACAAAGTCAGAGGCCCTGAATATATCTCTCCCTGATGAGCTGATGCAGTCATTAAAATCCTCCTTTGCCTTCAGATGGGCACCTAAGCAGATTAGGTATCTGGGTGTAAACTTGACAGCAAAATTAGGTGCCCTCTTTGCAGCAAATTATAAGGGTCTGGCACAGGTTATCACGGCAGACCTGGAAGGGTGGGGTGATCTGGGACTATCATGGTTCGGCAGAATAGCTGTTGTTAAAATGAACGTTTTGCCCCGGCTGCTCTACTTATTCCAGGCCCTCCCAATTAAGCTGCCTAAAAAATACCTCTCAGCTTTACAGGATCGTATCGTTCGATTTATTTGGGCGGGGAAAAGACCGCGCTTGTCGCGATCGTACTTGTATCAGTCTAGGAGAAGGGGAGGTCTGGGGGTTCCCAACTTGAGTTGGTACTACAGAGCAGCTCAAGCACGTGCAGCCATTGAATGGTTTCAGGACTATCCCGATAGACAGTGGGTACACCTGGAGCAACACTCTATAGGTCAGAGGCCTTTGGGAGCAGTGATGTGGCTCCCTAATCAGTTTCGGGCGCTTGGGGAGGAGTTATGTCCCTCTATCCAGGTTACTTTGCACTACTGGGACAGCCTGTTTCCCAAAAGGAAGTGTGCGTTGTCACGCCTATCTCCTATAGCTTTCAACCCATTATTTTACCCTGGGACAGAGAAGGGGGTATTCACATGGTGGCACCAAGAAGGCTTAAAAATGTGGGGTCAATTGTTTGAAGGAGACCTGTTACTGCCGTTCAGTGCTGTGGTGGGGACTTTTCCAAATTTGAAGGGTGACGATTTTGCTTATCGCCAACTGTCACACTTCCTCAAAACACGAGCTGTTAGAGAGGTGGTAACCAGGGACAAAACCACCTTGGAGGAAATTTGTGAGGGGCCCGCCACGACCAGTGGCTTAATATCGCGTTTATATAGCATCATTAACTTGAGGGAGCTTAATTATACTCTTCATAGGAGGAGTTGGCAGAAGGAATTGGGTTTAACTTTGGAGGAGGCGGAATGGGAGAGGTTGGAGAGAGCTACGGCGAGGGTGTCTTCACATGTTCCTTTCAGGGAGAATGCGGTGAAGGTGATGTTCCGGTGGTATTTAACGCCTGAGCGCCTTCAGCGCATCTACCCCGCATCAACGGGTTTGTGTTGGAGGGGCTGCGGGGTTAGGGGCACGATGGGACACATCTGGTGGACCTGTAGGAAAGTACAGGCCTATTGGAAATCAGTACACAGTAGGCTGCAGCACTGGCTGGGTTGCGCAATCCCGTGGAATCCAACTATTTTTCTTTTCTCTGCGAAGGTGGCGGGCCTCCCGCAGGCTCGCCAGACTTTGCTGAGGCATGCTATAAGTGCGGCTAGGGTGATTGTGGCAACTTTTTGGAAGAAGCCCTTGACTCCTCCATTAGCGAGATGGCTTAGTAAACTGAGGTATGTTTGCGAAATGGAACGGCTTCTGGCGGAAAGGCGCAATCAACAGCAAAGGTGGCACTCAATATGGGGCCCTTTCACTAGCCTGGCCATGAGTCAGTGAGGCATGAGGGAGAACAAGCACTGTTAGAGGAGGCGGGGACCTAACCGGGAGGGGGGGAGGGGCATTGGGAAGGGGGGGGGGGGTCTGGTTAAGCACATAAAAAACGTTATATAAATTTTGGAGTGTGTTTTTTTTGCTTTCAGATGAAAGGTTGAACAATAATAACAGGACTGTTGCTGTTAGGTATTCAATAATTGCGTTTAATGTCGATTGAACTAATGTGGCTTGGAGTTATTTTCTTCTTCCTCTTGTTGTATGTTTACCTTGTTAATAAAGACTTCATACAAATAAAAAAAATAAAATAAAATAAAATCAAGGACTGCTTTATGGAGCAGCTCCTACAACAGCCAACAAGAGGAGGACAAATTCTAGACCTAGAGGTAATGGTGCTGGAGCCACTTGATACCAGTGATCATATGATCAGATTTGATATAAGCTCTGGAGTAAGCACACACAAGAAATATTCAATACGTTAGCATTTAACTTTCAAAAAGGAGACTATGATAAAATGAGAAGAACAGTGGAAAAAAAAAACTTAGAGGAGCAGCTGTGAATGTTAAAAATTTACATTAGGCATGGGTGCTGTTCAAAATACCATCCTGGAAGTCCAGGCCAATCATATTCCATGTATTAAAAAAGGAGGAAGGAAGACCAAGCGACAGCCGGCATGGTTAAAAAGTGAAGTGAAGAAAGCTATTAGAGCTAAAAGAAAATCCTTCAGAAAATGGAAGAAAGAGCCAACTGAAAATAATGTGAAACAGCATAAGGAATGGCAAGTCAAATGCAAAGCGATGATAAGGAAGGTAAAGAGGAACTAAAAGATTGCATTGGAGGCATAAACACATAGTAAAACTTTTTTAGGTATATTAAAAACAAGAAGATGGCAAAAGAACTAGTTGGACTGCTAGATGACTGAGGGGTAAAAGGGGCACTCAGGGAAGACAAAGCCATACCGGAGAGATTAAATGAATTCTTTGCTTCGGTCTTCACCAAGGAAGATTAGGGGGAGATACCGGTGTCAGAAATGGTATTCAAAGCTGATGAGTCAGAGAAACTGAATGAAATCTTTATAAACCTGAAATATGTAATGGCGTAATTTGACAAATTGAAGAGTAGCAAATCTCCTGGAATGGATGGTATTCATCCCAGAGTACTGATAGAATTGAAAAATTAACTTGCAAAACTATCGCTAGTAATATGTAATTTATCTTTAGAATCAAGCATTCTACCGGAAGATTGGAGGGTGGCCAATGTAATGCCTACTTTTTTAAAAAGCCTCCAGAGGTGATCCGGGTAAGCCTGACATTGGTGCCAGGCAAAATGGTAGAGACTATTATAAAGAACAAAACTACAGAGCATATTCAAAAGCATGGATTAATGAGACAAAGCCAACATGGATTTAGTGAAGGGAAATCTTGCCTCACCTATCTATTACATTTCTTTGAAGGGGTGAACAAACATGTGGATAAAAGCAAGCCAGTTGATATTGTGTATCTGGATTGTCAAAAGGCGTTTGACAAAGTACCTCATGAAAGACTCCACAGGAAATTGGAGAGTCATGGGATAGGAGGTAGTGTTCTATAGTGGATTAAAAACTGGTTAAAAGATAGAAAACAGAGAGTAGGGTTAAATGATCAGTATTCTCAATGGAGAAGGGTAGATAATGGTATGTGCTGAGACCATTGCATTTTAACATATTTATATTAAGTGATCTAGAGATGGGAGTAACTAGTGAGGTAATTAAATTTGCTGACAACACAAAGTTATTCAAAGTTGTTCATCTGGAAGAGGAGACTGGGAGACTGGGCATCCAAATGGCAGATGATGTTTAATATGAGCAAGTGCAAAGTGATGCATGTGAGAAAGAGGATCCCGAATTATAGCTATGTGAAGCAAGGTTCCACGATACGAGTCACCGACCAGGAAAAGGATCTAGCAGTCATCGTTAACAATACTTTGAAACCCTCTGCTCAGTGTGCTGCGTCAGCAAAGAAAGCAAATAGAAAGTTAAGTATTATTAGGAAAGGAATGTAAAATAAAAATGAGGATGTTATAATGCCTTTGTATCACTCCATGGTGCGACCGCACCTTGAAAACTGTGTGGAATTCTGGTCACCGCATCTCAAAAAAGATATAGTGGAATCAGAAAAGGTACAAAGAAGGGCAACGAAAATGATAAAGGGGATGGGACGACTTCCCTATGAGGAAAGGCTGAAATGGCTTGGGCACTTCAGCTTGGAGAAAAGACGGCTGAGGGGAGATATGATAGAGATATATAAAATACTGAGTGGAGTGGAACAGGTAGACGTGAATCGCTTGTTTACCCTTTCCAAAAATACTAGGACTAGGGGGCATGAAATGAACCTACAAAGTAGCAAATTTAAAATGAATCAGAGACAATCTCTGTTCACTCAATGTGTAATTAAACTCTGGAATTCGCTGCCAGAGAATGTAGTAAAAGCAGTTAGCTTAGCAGGGTTTGAAAAAGGTTTGGATAGCTTCCTAAAAGAAAAGTCAATAAGCCATTATTAAAATGGACATAGGAAAATCCACTGCTTATTTCTGAGATAAGCAGTATAAAATGTATTGTACTGTTTTGGGGATCTTGCCAGGTACCTGTGACCTGGATTGGCCACTATTGGAAACAAGATACTGGGTTTGATGGAACTTCAGTCTGTCCCAGTATGGCAACACTTATGTACTTACTAGTAAAAAAAGGCCCGTTTCTGACACAAATGAAACGGGCGCTAGCAAGGTTTTCCTCGGAGTGTGTATGTTTGAGAGAGTGTATGTGAGAGTGACTGTGTGTGAGAGAGAGAGTGAATGTGCGAATGTGTGTGTGTGTGTGAGAGAGAGAGTCTGGGTGCGAGTGTGTCTGTGAGAGAGAGAGAGAGAGAGAGAGTCTGGGTGCGAGCGTGTCTGTGAGAGAGAGTGTGTGTGTGAGAATGAGAGTGTGTGCAAGTGCGTTTGTGAGACACAGTGTGAGAGAGAGAGAGAGTGTTTCACACAGATACAGTGTGTGCGAGAGAGAGAGTGTGTGTGAGACACAGACTCTCTGTGAGACTGAGTGTATGAGACCAAGAGAGTGTGTGAGTGACTGTGTGACACATAGAGAGTGAATGTGATACAGTGTGAGACATAGAGTGTGTGAGAGTGAGAAAGACATTGACTGTGAGAGAGAGAGTGCGTGAGAGAGAGAGAGAGAGAGAGAGAGTGTGTGTGTGACAGAGATACCTCCCCCCCCCCCTTTCTGGTGTCAGCCCCCCCCCCCCCTTCTCTCTGGTGTCTGAGCGTTACTGTGCAGGACGCTGAGCTGTGGCTGTGCTTCAAGGAACTGACCAATCCTATTTAATAGAATGCACCTCCAACATTCTGAAGCCGAGAAACCTCATGTGGTTGGTCACTTCTGCTTGTGACGAACCCGGAAGTATGTGGTGTCAATTCAGGAGATGGATACAGAGAGCAGGAATACCTCAGCCATGCAGTCAGCTTCAGAATGTTGGAGGTGCGTTTTATTATACAGGATGTAATGGTTACTGGTATGAGGACGTACAAGCTGCTTGACAGATAAAGAAATTGTGCAAACAGAGGTTATTCCACATCTAAAGTTACCTTTTCTACCAATAACAGGTCTGTTGGTCTTGGATAATGCTGAGGATGCAACAAATTCAAAGACAGGTCAAGTCCATTATGCAAAGTTTTAAAAAGTTCTAGTGTCATTTGTTAAAACTGAACACAGAAAAAACTCAATGTCTAGTTCTCACTTCCCAATATAACACGAATAACTATCCTACCATAACTACACCTTACTGCACACTTCCAATCTCAGAAAATCTGAAAATTCTCGGAGTCACTATTGATCGAAACCTTACACTAGACACCCATGTGAAGAATACAACGAAAAAAATGTTCAACTCGATGTGGAAACTCAAAAGAATAAAACCATTTTTTCCAAGAAACATCTTCCGCACCCTAGTACAGTCATTAGTGTTAAGTCATCTGGATTATTGTAACGCTCTAGACCATCAAAAAACTCCAAACAGCTCAGAATACCGCAGCCAGACTTATCTTTGGGAAACCTAAATATGAAAGTGCAAAGCCCCTAAGAGAGAAACTACACTGGCTCCCACATAAGGAACAAATCGAGTTCAAGATCTGCACAACTGTACACAAAATCATTCATGCAGAGGCACCTCTATATATGCTAAACCTAGTGGACTTACCGCCCAGAAACGCCAAAAGATCGGCCCGCAAATTCCTCATTCTGAACTTCCCCAGCTGCAAAGGAATGAAATACAAACAGGCCTATGCTACTACCTTTGCGTACAAAAGCACAGTTATGGAACGCACTACCTATGGCCCTGAAATCCATGGACAACCTACCCAGCTTTCACAAATCCTTGAAGACACATCTCTTCAATAAAGCTTACAAATAAAACCCTTCAGGATCTAAATCATTCCCTACACAAATACATCAAAAACACCTCCCATATGACACTAACTTACACATTTCCACCTAAATCACCTCATACCTCAGCTTGTTAGTGACAGTATATAAGATCATGTAATGTACATAAGAACATGTAATGACTGATTCATAACACTACTCTGTAAGCCACAGTGAGCCTGCAAAAAGGTGGGATAATGTGGGGTACAAATACAATAATAATAATAATACATTCTATTTACAGTGGGCCCTCATGTAGCAGTTCCACAAAATTAAAGGTTGAGGACATCCTTGGTGGTGAATTATTTTATCTCCAAAAGTATCAAAAACCACTCTTAAAAACTGTTTTGTGAAATAAAATATACACATCAAAACAGAATTATACTCTCAAAATGCTGTATATTCATCAAAATATAAAAAAAAAAAGATAAGGTATCTCTTTGCTTGGACTAAAAAAAAACCTCCCCATTAAAACAAAAACACAAAACAAAATTGTAACTCTCATACAACATAGTATACTAGCCGTTGATATTGGGGGTTTTCCTTCCCCCCCCCGCGAGGTCGCCACCACTCCCCCCCCTCGGAGTCGCCGCCGCCGCCACCCCTCCACCCGGCCCGAGCCCTCTCTTCGCTTCTGAACTTACACATCCATTTGCCAAACGCAGCAAGGCACATCAGCTGAGCTGCCGTGGGCCCTTCCTTCTCTGCCTGTGGCCCCGCCCTCCTGTGACATAACGTCAGCGAGGGCGGGACACAGGCAGAGAAGGAAGGGGCAGCTCAGCTAATGTGTGTTGCTGCATTCGGCGAATGGATGTGTAAGTTCAGAAGGGAAGAGAGGGCCCGGGCCGGGTGGAGGGGTGGCGGCGGCGCCTCTGAGTGGGGGGGGGGGGGGGGGGCAGTAGCAACCTCGGTGGCGCATTTCCCTCTCTGTCCCGCCCCCCCATCATCACGTATTGACGCGGGGGCGGGACAGAGAGGGATGTCTCTACTGTGCATTTGCGAGTGAGTCGGTCACTCGCCGTTTATATGTTTGATTCCTCAAAAAATCAAGGCTAATATATATTTTTTTTATTTCATCTTTATTAAGTTTCAATTATACACTTACATAAAATAAATGCCTGAAAAATAAACTAACAAGATATTTCAAAGTAAGTAACAGGAAAAATGACTTTTAAATTTGTCCACTTAATAGTTCCAAGATATAAGGAAATTATTTAAAGAGAATTATCCCAATATTTAGCAAAAAGAAATATTATGAGAGGTTAGAACACATTTCCCAACCAGCGGTTTCAGCTACCCGTTGGAGCAGTCAAGGGCCGCTCAGCTGTGTCACTTTCCTTAAGGGAAATAAATTGTGCCAATTTAACTGGGTCGAAGAATACATAGTTAACTGAATTCAAAAAAATTAAACATCTGCAGGAAAATTTTAGAGTAAAAGTTCCTCCCAGTGCTAAAGTATGTGGCCTCACCACTAGGAATTCCTTTCTCTGTCTCTGTGTGGATCTACTCAAATCCAGATAAAATTGTATCCTCGCCCCAAGAAATTGTTGAGTAATATTTCTAAAGTAAAGCCTCAGAGCATTATTTCTATCAGACTCGAAGGCGAAAGTTACCAATAAAGTTGTACGTTCAGTGATTACCTCCAAAGAGGTTTCCAGTAGATCAGTTAAATTTTGTGATACATTTGGGACAGAAAGGCTAATATTTTTTGATTGTTTTTCTATTTGTTACCTAACCACTCAAAATTATTTTTAAATTATTTTATCAAAAAGATCTGTTTATATGTACTCTCCATCTACCCTAGTCAAAAAACTTTCCTCAATCTCTGTAGCATGTATAAAGCACTCACAAAACATATATTGAAATAGAGGCTGAGTTTAATGCCATAAAAGCTCTACCAGTCATATGATAGCTAAATACTATCTAAAGGTGGGATATCAAGCCACAAAACTTTAATGATATCTGTGGAGTTGAGTGAAGATGATTAAGATATTTTAACTATGCTGAATGATTAGTATATATATATTCTGACAGGCTATATGCCTGTAAAGCTCTACCATTCATTTGATAGTTAAATACTACCCAAAGGTGGGATAACGAGCTGCAAAAAGTTTAATGATATCTGTGGAGCTGAGTGAAGACGATAAAAATATTTTAACTAAGCTGAATTATTAGTATATATGTATTCTGACAGGCTATGCCTGTAAGATCCTTGGAGGACACAAAAAAGAAGGTTGAAGAGGCAGGGAAACCTTACCATATTCAGTTCCTGAGAAATCTTTTCTCAGCATTTGCAGGAGACCTGGGGGAAGGGCAGGAATCTTGCTACTATTTAGGCTTCTATATAAGAATGCAAGGGGAAAAAACACACTCCACAGAGAAATAATGACAAAAAAATACAGGAGTGATAATATGTGGCAGCAATGTCAAAATACTCACTAAACAAACACTATAAATTTATAAATCAATGAAAACCTTATATATGTATACAATATTTTAGGCAAAGAGCCATTATATATACATCTAAAATAAGTTAAAAAGGGTTTATGGATTAAGGGCCCTGTTTACTAAGAAGCGCTATAGGCATGCTAGTGTTTTTAGCGTGCACTAAAAACATTAGCACACCTTAGTAAACAGGGCCTTAAAAGTCTTTACAGTGCTGTGATCTGCAATTTACAGATAAGTGAACTAGTCGCAGATTTCTTTCCTAAAAATTATCTCTTGTTTTGTATTGGTGTTTTATATATAAACTAGCCGTTGAGCCCGTAAAAACGGGCTGGTATTGGGGTTTTCCTTCCTTCCTTCCCCCTCCCCCCCCCTGAGGTCGCCACCGCTACCGTTCCCCCCCCCCCCCCGAAGTCGCCGCCGCCGCCACTGCCATCCCTCTCTCTCTCCGCTACTAAACTTACACATCCATTCGCCGGAACGCAGCACGCACATCAGCTGAGCTGCCATCGGCCCTTCCTTCTCTGCCTGTGTCCCGCCCTCCTGTGACGTAACGTCAGCGAGGGCAGGACACAGGCAGGGAAGGAAGGCCGACGGCAGCTCAGCTGATGTGCGTGCTGCGTTCCGGCGAATGGATGTGTAAGTTTAGTAGCGGAGAGAGGGCCCGGGCCGGGTGTGGGTGTGTGTGTGTGTGGGGGGGGGGGGGGGGGGTAACGGTAGCGGCGACCTCGGGGGGGGGGGGGGGGGGGGAGCGGTATCAACCTCGGCGGCGCAGTTTCCCTCTCTGTCCCGCCCTCGTCATCACGTATTGACACGGGGGCGGGACAGAGAGGGAAGTCTCTACTGCGCATTTGCGAGTGAGTCGGTCACTCGCCGTTTATATGTTTGATATGAAACATGCATTTGGGGCAGATGATTAAAACAGCTGGTGAGCTTCAGGGTCTGGAATAGCTGCGCATTATAGGAGATCCAATAGCTTATTTTAGATTTATATATGATGCCTCTTTGCCTAAAAAACAGTATACTGTCACAAATACAGGGATGGTGAGCCCTTGGACTGCAGCCAGACAAATCCTCTGAGAAGGTACAAAGCAGAGGCGAGCCAGACACTGAATCCAGACAAGACACAAGACATAGCAATAGGCAGTGCACACTCAAGGCAGGGTAGAAACAGAGCCTTGGTAAAGCAAAAACCAGGAACGGAGCTTGGCAAAAGCAGGAGCCAAGAACAAAGGAAGGACACTCATATGGGCCGCAAGGCCAAACTGCAACCCACATGTACCAGAGGGAAGGGAAAAGAAACAGAACAGAATCCCCTGAGTAGATACTACCCAAGCAATGCACACATACTACACAAAACAGAGCCACAAACAGGAGGTCAAAAGACCCTACACACAAGCACAAAGAGACTGAAGGGGAAACCACACAGGAATACAGCTCAGGGCTGTGCTTAGAACCACAGCTCTATAGACAAATAGTCCTAACTAACTCAAACAGGAATCACACAGAGAGGTAACTCAGGGCTGAGCTAGTAGTCCCAGCAGACCACTCATACCACACAGAGAGGCAGCTCAAGGCTGGGCCAGTAGACACTACTAAACAGAAGAACCACCAACTTACACTCAAATAGAAACCAAACAGAGAGGACGCTCAGGGCTGTGCTAGAGCTACAGCTAAACAGAAAAACAACCCACTCGTGCCACACAGAAAGGCTGCTCAGGGCTGCGCTAGTAGTCACAGCTAAACAGAAGAGCCACTCACTCACATTCAAATAGAAACCAAACAGAGAGAACACTCAGGGCTGTGCTAGTAGCCACAACTAAACAGAAAACAACCCACTCGTGCCACACAGAAAGGCCGCTCAGGGCTGCGCAAGTAGTCACAGCTAAAAGTAGTCTATTCAGGTACAAACAAGAACCACACACACAGGGAAACAGAGCAGAGCTTTGCTGGACAGCATAGCTAACATGAAAGTAATCCATTCAGGTTTAAACCAGAAGCACACACACAGGGAAACAGAACAGAGCTTGCTGGAGAACAAAGCTAAGAAGAAAGTAATTCACTCAGGTTTAAACCAGAAGCACACACACAGAGCTCAAGGCTATGCCCTGAGGCACAGCTAACAAGATGACCAGTTCCCTCAGAATCAAACACAGACAACTATAACAAGAAAGGGGAAATAGACCTGTTGCAAAGGCAACCAAGGAAAGTTTCCCGGATCCTTATAAAGGAGATGGCTGATGATGTCACACTGGGCAATGAGGCTTGGAAGCAGAGAGACCAAAGTGAGGCTTGGATTCAGAAACACCAAACCGAGGCTTGGCTAGCAGGAACATCAACAGCATATAAACAGTCTGGAGGGGTTACAGAGCCAGATACAGAGAATCAGAAGGTCCGGACATGAAGGCACGACCACAGCCATGACATATACATAATAGATTGATAAATTTATAGTGTTTGTTTAGGGAATATTTTGATATTGCTGCCACGTAATTTGCACTCTTGTATTTTTTGTCACTATTTGGGTTTCTGACAGTTACTTGTGAGCTTGATTGACCACTGTTGGAAACAGGATATTGGAAACAGACGGACCATTGGCCTGACCCCGTATGACTATTGTTATGTTCTTATAAGTAAATCCTAGAAGAAAGGCTAGAAAAGCTGGGTGGAAACCAAGCCTTCTGAGAGTTGTAGGCATGGATACTTTTTGTGCAGGAAGCCAGAATGTCTTCTTTGTGGCCCTTCCAGGTGCAGAGGAACGGTGGAGCTGGAAGTCTTTCCAAACAAGGAAATCAGGCTAATTCATTAGCAGTTATCCCCAGCTGTGGAAAGGAGGGCATAGCTGCTAGTTTTCACTCTTGGAACAGCCAGTATATTAAGGGAAGGCATCAAGCAGGAAGAGGGAAGACAGTCAGGGTCTGGTTGGGAAGAAGGGAAGTTACTAGCATAGGAGAGAGAAGGAAGCCCTGGGAAACGTGAAGCTGACTTGCTGGGAAGGGAGGAGACATGACAGGGAGGTCAGCCTCCTACCAGGCATGCTGTCTGCATGGAGGAGAGGCAGTTAACCTAACATTCCCTTAGGTAGAAATGATAAGTAGTAGTAGTAGTAATGCAAAGGAATATAGCTGCCTGCATAGTAAAGGATGAAAACGCAGGAATAAAGGGAGCGAGCTTCACAGTGAAAAGGGGAGAGGTGAGAAAGGACAATCTCCTGATATGCTGTGTGCTGCGGGGGGGGGGGGGGGGGGGGGGGGGGGGGGGGGGGGGGGGGGGGGGGGGGGGGGGGGGGCTAGAACAGCAGCATTCCCTTGGCAATGCAAGGCATTTGGAGAAAAGCCCAGTGGCTTAGTGGTTAATGCATGGACATCTTATGTCTAGGGTTGCTGTTTCAAGGAAAATGAAGGAAATTGCACTAGTGAATAGGAAAAACACTAGTAAAAGAGGAAAGCAAATATACCTATTAAAGAAAACATGATGGAAGAGGGGAGTTCCCTGGGAATAGAAACCCCAAAGGAAATTATGGGAAGAGAAAAAGGGGGGTTATCTATGGTGTTAAAAGGTAAAATTATGTATCATACCTGATAATTTTCTTTCCATTAATCATAGCTGATCAATCCATAGACTGGTGGGTTGTGTCCATCTACCAGCAGGTGGAGATAGAGAGCAATCCTTTTGCCTCCCTATATGTGGTCATGTGCTGCCGGAAACTCCTCAGTATGTCGATATCCAAGCTCCATCCGCAGGACTCAGCACTTAGAGAATTACACCCACAAAGGGACACTCTGCCCAGCTCACCACCGCCGAAACGGGGGAGGGGAATTAACCCAGCTCATCCCCACACAAGTGGGGGAGGGGAATCCGTCCAGCTCATCCCCGCGGAGCGGGGGAGGGACACCACCCCGCCGATGCGGGGGGATCTGGCTTATCCTGCAACCGCAACCGCGGGAGGAGCTGACTGACCCTAACACCGCCGAAGCGGGAGGGGTACAAAGCTGCCCTACAGCCGCACGAAGCGGGAGGGAGCGCCGGCAGAATTTATGTCTCAATCCAGCCCCGTAAAACGGAGGGGAGAGGAATGCAGCAGCTCACTGTAACACAAATTCGTCTCAACTCTTGAAGAATCCATTGAAAAACTTGAACACGAAGTCCCCCTGAACAGGAACTGAAGACTAAACTTGAACCTGAAATGCAACCAGAATATAAACAATACAGATATCTGGGAGGGACTATGGATTGATCAGCTATGATTAATGGAAAGAAAATTATCAGGTATGATACATAATTTTACCTTCCATATCATCATGCTGATCAATCCATAGACTGGTGGGATGTACCGAAGCAGTACTCACCCAGGGCGGGACATTGAAATCCCTGAAGCTCCAAACCGGGCCTCCGCCCGAGCAGCCACAGCCAAGCGGTAATGCCTGGAGAAGGTATGGGCCGATGCCCAAGTTGCCGCCATTGAGCCGAAATCTCTTCCAAGGAGACGGACCCGGCCTCTGCCATCGAGGCCGCCTGAGCTCTAGTGGAGTGAGCCTTCAGCTGGATAGGCGGCACCTTCCCCGCGGCCACATAAGCCGCTGCAATGGCTTCCTTGACCCATCTTGCCACTGTAGGCTTAGAAGCCTGCAGACCCTTACGAGGACCTGCAAACAGGACAAACAGATGATCCGATTTCCGGAAATCATTGGTCACTTCCAAGTATCTGATGATGACTCGTCTCACATCCAGATATTTGAGAGCAGAGTATTCCTCTGGGTAGTCCTCCCTACGAAAGGAAGGGAGACAGAGCTGCTGATTCACATGGAAGCGAGAAACAATCTTGGGCAGGAAGGAAGGCACTGTGCGAATAGACACTCCTGCCTCAGTGAACTGCAGAAAAGGTTCTCGACATGAGAGTGCCTGGAGCTCGGAAACTCTTCTGGCTGAAGTGATAGCCACCAAAAAGACTGCTTTCAACGTCAGGTCTTTCAGAGATGCCCTAGACAAGGGTTCAAAAGGCGGCTTCTGCAAGGCTCTTAGCACCAGGTTGAGATTCCACGCAGGCACCACTGAGTGCAGAGGAGGGCACAGGTGATTAACTCCCTTGAGAAAGCGCACCACATCTGGCTGCGAAGCCAGGGAAGCACCCTTCAGGCGGCCCCTGAAGCAAGCCAGAGCCGCTACCTGGACTTTAAGGGAACTGAGCGACAGGCCTTTCTCCAGACCTTCTTGCAGGAACGCCAACACTGAAGAAATTGGAGCAGTGAAGGGAGAAAGTGAGCCTGCTTCACACCACGCTGCAAAGGTACGCCAAACCCTGGCGTAAGCAGTAGAAGTAGAGCGCTTCCTCGCTCTCAGCATAGTGGCGATGACCTTGTCTGAGAAGCCCTTCTTTCTCAGACGATGCCGCTCAATAGCCAGGCCGTAAGACCAAAGGGGGAGGGATCCTCCATCACCACGGGACCCTGATGTAACAGGCCCTGCTCCACTGGCAGCCGCAGAGGATCGTCGACTGAGAGCCTGATCAAGTCCGCATACCAGGGACGTCTGGGCCAGTCCGGACCCACCAGGATTATCCGGCCCGGATGCTTTGCCACCCGGTCTAGCACCCTGCCCAACATGGGCCAGGGCGGGAACACATAGAGAAGCTCCTGTGTCGGCCACTGTTGGAGAAGAGCATCTACTCCCAGGGATCGAGGGTCCCGTCCTCTGCTGAAAAAGCGCGGCACTTGGCAATTGGCCGATGACGCCATCAGATCTAGGCTCGGCTGGCCCCAGCGCTTCGTGATGTCCAAGAACGCCTGAGCAGATAGCTGCCACTCTCCGGGCTCCAAGGTATGGCGACTGAGAAAGTCCGCCTTGACATTCATGACTCCGGCAATGTGGGCTGCTGACAGCTGTTCCAGGTTCGCTTCCGCCCACTGGCATAGATTCATGGCCTCCTTAGCTAGAGGGGCGCTCTTGGTACCTCCCTGGCGGTTGACATAGGCCACAGCCGTGGCATTGTCCGACAGGACCCGTACTGGCTTCAACGCCAGTACCGGGATGAACTTCAAAAGCGCCAATCGAATGGCTCTGAGTTCCAGGAGGTTGATAGACCACTTTGCCTCTGCAGGAGACCAGAGCCCCTGCGCTGTCCTTCCCAAGCAGTGGGCTCCCCAGCCCGACAAAGAGGCGTCCGTCGTGACGACAATCCACTCCGGGGTCACCAGAGGCATTCCTGCAGACAATTTGTCTGTCTGCATCCACCAGCTCAGCGCCTTGCGCACTGCCGGGACCAAGGGAAGGCGCACAGCATAATCCTCCGACATCGGAGTCCAGCACTGCAGCAGAGAGAGTTGTAGTGGTCTCATATGAGCCCTGGCCCAGGGCACTACTTCCATCGTGGCCGTCATAGAGCCCAACAGCTGCACATAGTCCCAAGCCCGAAGAGGAGAGGCTACTAGGAACTGGTCCACCTGAGCCTGAAGTTTGACAATCCGATTGTCTGGCAGGAACACTCTGCCCACTTGGGTGTCGAATCGAACTCCCAGATACTCCAAGGACTGAGTCGGGCGCAGCTGGCTCTTCTCCCAGTTGATGATCCACCCCAGGGAGCTCAAAAGAGCAACCACCCGGTCCACAGCTTTGCCGCACTCTGCATAAGAGGGGGCTCGGATCAACCAGTCGTCCAGATAAGGATGGACTTGTACTCCTTCCTTTCGCAGGAAGGCCGCGATGACCACCATTACTTTGGAGAAGGTCCGCGGAGCAGTAGCCAACCCGAAAGGGAGGGCTCTGAACTGGAAGTGTCGGCCCAGGACTGCAAAACGCAGAAAGCGTTGATGAGGAGGCCAGATGGGAATATGCAGGTACGCTTCCTTGATGTCCAAGGAAGCCAAGAACTCTCCTGCCTTCACTGCCGCTATAACAGAGCGGAGAGTCTCCATGCGAAAGTGCCGCACTTTCAAGGCCCGATTGACCCCTTTGAGGTCGAGGATAGGCCGGACAGAACCTCCTTTCTTTGGTACCACAAAGTAAATGGAGTAACGTCCCTTGCCAATCTGATTTTCTGGCACCGGAACGACCGCACCCAGGCGTATCAGGTTGTCCAAGGTCTGCTGCACTGCCACAGCTTTGACTGGAGACTTGCAGGGAGAGAGTACAAACCCGTCTCTTAAGGGTCGGCAGAACTCTAACTTGTAGCCGTCTCTGATGACTTCCAGCACCCAAGCGTCTGAAGTTACTCTGGTCCACTCGCCCAGAAACGAGGACAGGCGTCCTCCAATCTGCACTGGGCCATGGACCAGGACCCTGTCATTGGGTACGAGACCCTGGGGGAGGACCGGAGGGCGTACCTCCGGGACGGCGGTCTCTGCGAAAGGAATGCTGCTTGGGGGAGAAGTTCCTTTTGAAGGAAGAGGGGGCAGAGGAGCCCGACTTGCCCGGGCGGTACCGACGGGCTTCCTGAAACCGTCCTCTGGAGATACCGGGGCGAGCACTGGCCCGAGCCCTGACCTCTGGTAACCTCTTGCCCTTAGACGTGCCGAGATCGGTCACGATTTTGTCCAGCTCGACCCCAAAGAGCAGCTTGCCTTTAAAAGGCAACTTAGCCAGGCGGGACTTAGAGGCGTGGTCCGCAGACCAATGTTTCAGCCAAAGCCAGCGCCGCGCAGAGACTGTCTGAGCCATGCCTTTAGCCGAGGCTCTCAAGACATCATACAGTAAGTCTGCCAAATAAGCCAAGCCCGATTCCAGGGCCGGCCAGTCAGCCCTCAAGGAAGGATCTGAGGGGGAAGCCCGCTGCACCATCGTCAGGCACGCCCTGGCCACATAGGAGCCGCAAACTGAGGCCTGCAAACTTAAGGCAGCCGCCTCGAAGGACGACCTTAAAGCCGCTTCCAATCTTCTGTCTTGGGCGTCCTTTAGTGCTGTGCCACCTTCCACCGGCAACGCCGTTTTCTTAGTCACTGCAGTGATTAAAGAATCCACGGTAGGCCAAAGAAAGGCCTCACGTTCACTTTCAGGCAAAGGATAGAGGCGGGACATAGCCCTAGCCACTTTGAGGCTCGCTTCCGGGACATCCCATTGAGCCGAAATTAAGGTGTGCATGGCATCATGCACGTGGAAGGTTCTAGGCGGGCGCTTCGTCCCCAGCATAATGGCGGAGCCAACAGGGGCTGAGGGAGAGACGTCCTCCGGAGAGGAAATCTTCAAAATGCTCATGGCCTGCATTAACAGGTTGGGCAAATCCTCTGAGCGAAAGATCCGTGCTGCAGAGGGGTCCATCCGCTCCATCCGAGCGGGAATCCGTCTCCTCCAAGGAATCCCCAAAGGACCGTTGGGAGAACTCAGATACGCTGCCCTTATCTACATCAGAGGAAACAGCGTCCTCTAAGGCCTGGGCATCCACCCGAGGGCGTTTACTTCCGGGGGCCTCAACCCCTTTATCGGACAAGGGAGAAGGGGCAGCGTTCTGCATAAGGAAGGCCTGATGCAGCAGCAAAATAAACTCGGGGGAGAAACCCCCCAAACTGTGCAATTCAGCAGCCTGGGCCACAGCCCTAGACGCACCCTCAACCGGCGCTCGCAAGAGCGGGGGAGAACCATGCTGCGCATCCAAGATGGCGTCCGGCGTGACACTCCGCGAAGGAGCCGCGCGGGAAGAACGGCGCTTTTTTTTTGCTGTCGCCCAAATCAAGGGCGGCCATGGCATGAACGTCTCCCAGCTCAAGGGCGGCCCAAGAAGAAGCCGTCCGAGCAGAATGGCCGGCCAAGATGGCGGAGGCGAGCAGCGGGGGATGGGCGTTTATGGCGGGAAAAACCGCTGCGCTGGAGGAAGACCCGGGACACTGACCGGCCTCCAAACTGACACCCAACAAGGGCGAATCAGACTTTAAAACCCCCGCATCCCCGCTAGAAGCGCACACGCGGTCCGGGGAGCGATTCTTCGCGCCCTCGCCCTCCGACGCCATAGGCCACGTGGAGATCAATCGGGGAACCCCCTGCCCGCTATAAAAAGGTAAAAATTACCTGCTTCTCGCTCCGAGCTGTAACGACCTGGTGTCCCAGTGAGTAGCTGCAATAAACGTTTAAATAAACGTCGAAATAAACGCCCTTAAGGACGTCCAAATTTTTTTTTTTTTTTTTTTCTTAACGGAGCCAGCGGGAGGGGGGAGAAAAGGAGGGACCTGGCGCCACCAGGTTTGCACTTGCTCAAGAACAGCCCTCAACCCCAGGCACTCAACAAAACCTAAAAATTAGGCTTGGAGGCCTAGCCAGAGCTGCTGCTGTGTGTGACCACCACCTGCTGAGATAGAGAACATACTGAGGAGTTTCCGGCAGCACATGACCACATATAGGGAGGCAAAAGGATTGCTCTCTATCTCCACCTGCTGGTAGATGGACACAACCCACCAGTCTATGGATTGATCAGCATGATGATATGGAATTATAGATTATGTAAAGGGTAAGAGTGGAAAACCCTAAGATAAAGTAAAGGGAGAGGGGCATGGGCCCAAGTTGTCTCATTTGTAAGGTAAAATCAATTGTGTTACTGAATGATAAGAGAATATCCTAATTTATTTCTTTGGATTAGAATCTTGGCTTGAATTAGGGCTGCATTTCGATTAAAAATTTTAATCACAATTAATCATAGGATTAAAGGCAGAGGCACAGCCAGCAGTCCACTTTTGGACAGGCCCAGGGGTGGACTGGGGGGGGGGGAGCACACATTTCCTGTCCCTCTCCTTCCCCCCACCACGCTGCATTAAGTATCATACCTTTGCTGGTGAGGATGCCGCAGCCTCGTCAGCCAAAGTAATTCGCTGCCCAAACCATCCGATTCTCCTCATGCTACCTCAGGAGTGAGGAAGCTGGCAGTGAGCCTTCAACTGCTGGAGCCGGCACTCCCTGAGCATGATCAGTTAATGTATGAAGTGCCACGAGGAGGAATGGGGTTTCTCGGGCAGCAAATTTCTTTGGTTGGCAGGGCTTCAGCATACTTCCCAGCCACTGAATGCGTGCTGCAGCTTAGGAAGGGGCCTGAATCCAAAGTAGAGGGGCTCAGGCCCCCAACAGCCCCTTTATGGCTATGCCATTGATTAAAATATCAATTATCTCTCTCTCCTGCCCCCAGGTCCTACATCTCTCTCTCTCTTCCCATCCTCCCTCCCACTGTCCAGCATCTCTTCCACCCCAATCCCATTATATCTCTCTCTTATCCCTCCCTCCCATCTGTCTACCCCCTCAACAGAGTCCACCACCTTTCTCTTTTTAACTTACTTACCCCCTCCATCCCAAGTCCATTATCTCTCTCCATCTTCCCTCTCTCCCTCCACAGCTCTGAGTCCAACATCTCTCCTTTTCTAGTCCCTCTTTCCTGTTGTGCAGCATCTCTCTCTCACTTGGTCCCACTCCCAGATCCATTATCTTTCTCTCCATCCTTCTCTCCTTCCCATTAGACAGCATCTCCCCACCCCCACCCACATGTGCCTTATTTCTCTCCTTCTCCTCCACCACCAGGTCCATTATCTCTCTCTCTCTTTCTCTATTTCTATTCTTCTCTTCCTTCACCCTTGGGCCGCTACAGTGTCAGCAATACTGCAGCCTGCACTGGGGCTTTCTTTCTGACTTTTCCCACCCCTGTGGAAATATAAGTTGCATCAGAAGGTAAAAGGGAAAGCACCGGGCAGCATATGGGTATCACTGTCATTGCTGGAGACTGAGAAAAGACTTGATTTAATGTACACCCAAGGAGAAGGAAGAGAGGGAGGGAATTGGGAAAGCTGTCGAACCATGGAGTAACAGCTCTAGGAGAGATTTTAAGTACACAGAGGAGCTAGTAGGCAAATCACCTGCATGATACTCAGAACTCTACTCCAGTCCTAAGACTACAGTCGACAAAATACTTTCAGAGAAATAGGGGGGAGCCTAGAAAGAACCTGAGTCATGACTACTCAGAGGGCAAAAACGATAAAGGCACCTTCTAGAGGATCTAACACCAACCCTCAGGCGAGTATCTAAAGAAAAGCAGATAATCGTTTTACAGATATATTATCATAATCATTTCAGTCCAACCTGGAGTTTAAAGCTTCTTTTATAAGGCTAAGTTCTCATTAGCAGTGATTTTGTCTGCCAGTTATGATACATTCTGGATGGACAGTGTTTAAAATATTGACTCTAACAAAAGTTGTAATATATGTAGGGGAAAAAAAGACAGCAGTATTTGCTCTGCCACAGAGGGGAAAAAAGCCTCTGTTCTTACAATGTGCTTAGAAACTCCACAAAAGAACAAAGTGCTCATACAGAAAACAAAACAAAAAAAAAAAGAATTACGAAGATGAAATATATAAGTGAATATCTTCTGGCTTTAACAATTTAGAAAAGTAAATGAAGGACATAAATCCTTACTTCTTCTATGGCAGAAATTTCTTTAATGCATAAGAAATTAACCCACATTCTAACCCCATCTGCAATAATTACCCTACTGCCATATGCAAATCACAACAACAGAAAGTGGAAATTAATAGATCGATCTTCTTTTATTGTGATGGCTAACCAATGTGTACTGAAAGATAAGCTTTTCAGAGATCGGAATAGCTACGTAGCAGTTTAATGAGGTGAAAATAGAATAATATGCATTAGTATAATAGAGATTTCAGAAACTATCCAAAGCTGAATATATTTTTGTAAAAAAGAAGAGCTGCAATTGTGCACAAAAAATAAAATCTACTAAAGCATTCAACACTAATATTAAAGAAGTAGCAGCATTATTTACAGTTTTCAAAATACCAACTTGCATTTTTTTGGCTCTATCCCTTCTTATGGTGGTCATATTCATATGTCTCCATTACATTTTCCAACATTGTACTTATTTTTGGAATAAGAGATATATACAAGACAAGATTCACTTGCGGTGGTCAAAAGGTTTCCAGTTATTCAGCGCCATTATCCAGATAGTGGCCTGCGCTGAGTATCTGGATATGGTGGTCAGTGGCAGAACTTAACCAGACAATGATAATATTCAGTATGTTATTCCAATGGCTTACCCAGATAACTTATGTATGTGGGGGAAATTCTCTGCAACTATGCACATGCAAATTTTGCACAGAATTCCACATTCTGTGTGAAGAATTAAGCAATGCACTGCAGGAAAAATAGGAAAATGGTAAAATTGGGCTAGCAATGGAAATTGAGAACTGTGGCCCACATGGCAGAAAAAGGGGGCAGCAGCAGCGGCTCCATGGCAGGTGGGAAGAGGCAGTTGCAACCCAAGAGGCTGGAAGGAACAGGCAGCTCCAGCTCGCATGACCAGATGGAGGAGGCAGTGTCATCGACCCTTCAGCTGAAGGAAGAGGCAGCTGTGGTCTGCACAGACAGAAAATGAAGTGGTGAGATCCAGCCTGGGTAGACAAAGACAAGATAAGAATTGGAAGATGAGCCTGGGACTAAGAAGCAGAGTGCTGGGGAAGAGAAAAGAACTGAAGGAAAATGAGGTTTATTTATTTATTTATTTATTAGGATTTATTTACCGCCTTTTTGAAGGAATTCACTCAAGGCAGTGTACAGTAAGAATAGATCAAACATGAGCAATAGGCAATTAGAACAGTAAAAATATTTGTACAACAATACAAAATATGGCATGGTATACTACTTGCAATGACAACACAATATGTACTAGAACATTATAATTGGTAGTGAAGGGTAAGGCAAAGTTGTAACATATAAATGAGTAAGAAAGTAGGAAGAATTAGAAAGTAAGGTGATTGATTTGAAGAAAGTTGCACGTGAGGTCAGAGAGATGGTTAAATATTATCTCAGCTAGGGCAGGAGTGGATAAACATGTCCCGCTGCAGTATGTGCAGCCCGAGTCAATCCTTGTGTGTGTGTCTTTTGAGGTGCTATCTGCATGCTTTCTGCAATTAAAATCATCCAGCGAAGACTGGCACAATGTATGATACATCAATTAACGGGTAATAACACAAATTCAGTACAGCTGTCTATTCTCACAGGGTGCTGGCTAGTTCATTCAGTCTGGTGTTCAGTTGGGCTCAGGAGCCTCGGGCCACTCACCGGAGCTGGCGTGTGGAGCTGATGGTCAGTTGGGCTCAGGAACCTCGGGCTACTCACCGGAGCTGGCGTGTGGAGCGTAGGCTGGTCTCAAACCGATCAGTTCCAATGAGCACTGATTTGTTGATTTGATATATTGCTTAGTACAAGGTTTTAAAGCAGTTAACAATCATAAAAATGTTCAGAAAAAAACATATCATTACAAGATAATAAACAAACATTACGGCAAAACATCATAAAAAAAGAGGAAATTAAGGACTACCAAAAGTATTTTTTTCAAAAGGCCAAGTTTTTAAGGCTTTATGAAAACCGATATAGCTGATGGTACAACTGATTTTGACTGGCAAGGAGTTCCACAGGGAAGGTTCCAATAACAAAAAGTACTGTTCCCAGTTGAAGTCAATTTGACGAAACTGAGTGAAGGAAACTGAAGCAGACAGTACTGGAAGAGCACAATGAGCACTGACTCACTTGTTTACATAGCTCACTGGAAAGATATTTAGGGAAGCCCTTATAAACAAGGAATAATGGCTTGAAAGTAATCCTTGCAGAAATTGGCAAGGATCAGTTCCACGTGTTGGGCATCGGGAATCACTGTCGGGCTGCTTTTCTCGCCCGTTATCGCTGACTCCGTGGGTGCACACACCAGTTGGACTCAGGAACCTCGGGCCACTCACCGGAGCAGGCGTGTGGAGCTGATGGCCAGTTGGGCTCAGGAACCTCGGGCCACTCACCGGAGCAGGCGTGTGGAGCATGGGCTGGTCTTGAACCGATCAATTCCACGTGTTGGGCATTGGGAGTCACTGTCGAGCTGCTCTTCTCGCCCGTTATCGCTGACTCCGTCGACGCGCGCACCAGTTGGGCTCAGGAACCTCGGGCCGCTCACCGGAGCTGGCGTGTGAAGCTGATGGCCAGTTGGGCTCAGGAACCTCGGGCCACTCACCGGAGCTGGCGTGAGGAGCGTGGGCTGGTCTCGAACCGATCAGTTCCACGTGTTGGGCATTGTGAGTCACTGTCGGGCTGCTCTTCTCGCCCGTTACAGCTGACTCCATGATCATGCATACAGCACTCACCTTTCTTTTTCTCTCCCTTCCGCCCTAGCGGGCGTTCGGCCGCCCGGTGCTCCCCTGGTGTGTAGCGGGTCTGGGGGCACCGTTGTCCAATTTGCGACCTCAGAGGTAGGGACAGGGAGGCTGCAGCGAACTCTCGGCAGCTCTGGGCAGTTCTTTCACAAAGGATTCACATGAGAAGGCGCCACTGTCCACCTGGCAACCTCGGGGGTAGGGATCTGGCGCCGAGGCCTGGCTGGGTAGTGTTGTGCCTTCAAGACAGGGGGAGGCTGCAGTGAGCTCTCGGCGGCCCTGTGCAGTTCGTCCATCAGGGATGCATGTGGGAAGGCTCGGCTCAACAGCGGGTATACCCTTCACTCTATCTTCCAGGTGAGTCCCAGCAGCAGTCGACTGTTAGTCTGCCGATTCCGTGATCTCCCGTGGGTCACGTGGCCCGCTTCCTGCTGATTTTCGGCCAGGGACGCCGGAGCTAACTGCTCCCTTTGGCATGGCATGCACAACTGGGATAAGATTTAAGTTAGTGAAAGTCCGTGGGAAGACCTTAGTGTCCTTGGCGGTGTGTGGAGGATCATCCTATTCTTCAGATACTCGGGACCATTTCCTTTCAGGGCCTTGAAGATCAGACAGAGTTTTAAATTTAGCCCTTTATTGTACTGGTAGCCAATGAAGTTTTTGCAAAAATGGTGTGATGTGGTCACGTCGCTTGCAACCTTCTATGAGTCTTGCTGCTGCATTCTGAATCAACTGGAGCTGGTGCAGGCCCTTTGTAGTCAGACCATTGTATAGTGCATTGCAATAATCCAGTCTTGATGTTACCATGGCATGTACAACTGGGATAAGATTTACCTTCTCAATGTAAGGAGAGAGGCAGCGTAGCTGTTGCAAATAGTAGAAGCAGCTCTTGATGGTTGCTTTGATTTGGGGAATCAGAGTAAGTGTTGAATCTAACTGAATTCCAAGGTTCCTGACTTGTGATTTGAGGGGGAGTTCATACTTCCCAAAAGGGAGTTTGATGTCAGGTATGTATCCACTTGTGTTAGGGACCCAGAGAAGCTCGGTTTTACTTGGGTTCAGGCAAAGTTTGTTGTGTTTAGCCCATTCTTGAATTGATGTTAGACAAGTGATCAGTTTATTCAAGGCTATAGGTAAGTCAGGTTCAATGGGTATGAGTAGCTGCACATCATCCGCATAATGTAGAACTGAGTGTCCATTGACCGAATCAGCTCAGCTAATGGCTTAAGGTAGATATTGAACAGAATAGATGACAGCATCGATCCTTGTGGTACCCCGCAGGTCAGTATCTATGGTGGTGATGAGTTGCTGCCAATCATTATGGATTGTTGCCTGTCTGATAGATAGGATCTGAACCAGACAAGTACTGTTCCATTAATACCTGTTTCTGTCAGTCGTGCTTGCAAGATATCATGATCCACAGTGTCAAAAGCTGCTGAGAAATCTAGAAGTACTAACATCGAGGCAAATCCCTTGACTCGGTTTCTGTGAAGATCATCTAGCAGGGATACGAGGACCGTTTCTGTTCCAAAACCAGGTTTGAATCCAGATTGACATGGATCTAGCCAGTTACTCTTTTCTAGCCATTCATTAAGTTGAACACAGACTGTTTGTTCTATGAGTTTCCCTAGAAACGAGATGTTGGATACTGGCCTGTAACTTTCAAGTTTGTCCTGGTCAAGGTTGTTTTTCTTCAGTAGAGGGCGAACCACTGCCCTTTTTAATGCTGTTGGTAGTTGTCCATTAGAAAGAGAGGCGTTCACAATTTTTGTGGCACCTTCTATAAGGCCCATACTTGCCTGCTGCACTATCTTTGATGGGAAGGGATCGAGGGAGCAGATAGTTGGTCGAAGGTCTCTTAGGATTTTGTCAAGGTTCTCCTCTGTCATTAGGTTAAAAGTGTTCCATCTGTCTCTGTTAGGAGGGGGCGAGTTTGTGCACCCCTGGTTGACTGGTTGGGCACTGGGTGGGATTGCCTGTAAATCCTGGTGGAAACTTTTAATTTTGTTGACAAAGTATGCAGCAAAATCATTGCAGTTCAGTTTAGACTGGGCCGGCTGGTTTTGTTGTGGGGGTTGCAGTAGGTTGTTTACTATACTGAACAGCTGCTTGGTTGAACTGGCAGCCTATGCAATGCATTGAGATAAATGCTGTTTTTTGGTTGCTGTTAAGGCTTGGTGGTACTTTGCCATGTGCTTCCTGCAGTTTAGCCTGTCTTCATCCAGGTGAGATTTGCGCCATCTCCTTTCCAGTTTTCGTCCTTGGCGTTTAAGGATCCGAAATTCTTGAGAAAACTAAGGTGAGCGTTTGTGAGTGGGGCATAAGACCTTTTTTAGTGGTGCTGTTTTCTCTACGGTCTTGGCTAGGTGTTGAGCCTTGAAAGAGAGAAGGGGAGAAAGGAAGTATGTGGGGAGGCTGCAGCTGGGGAGAGGAGAAAAGTGAGCTGGGGCAGCAAGAGTGGGCTTGAGGCTAGGAAGTAGGACAAAAATGGTCTAGAGAGGTGTTAAGCCTGGGGTGCAAAAATAACTGTGGAATAGAGAAGAGAATGCGCTGTGGCATTAAACTAAGGGGGAGGGGACAAGGGAAGGGACAGAAAAACAAGCTAATGGATGGAGCGTGAGCTGGAGTAAACTTGAGAATTAAGGGACTGTCAGAAGTCTGGTGGGGAGGGGCCAAGCCTTATAATATTCCCATGGGGGGGAGGGAGAAAAGAGAGAGATCAGACTAAGGGGTGAGGGAGGAAAGAGGGATAGATGCTTGTCCAACGAAGGGAGGGAGAGAGAGAGATCTGGTCTGGGAAGGGGGACGGAGGAGAGAGGGAAAGATACTGCCCCTGGAGTAGCGGCTACGGGCAGAGGAGAAGAGAGGGGATAAGCTGGGCAAGAGGAGTGACAGGGAAACAGAGAAAGGGTCAAAAAGGGTTGATGCTGGACAAAGGGGAAGGGACAGAGACACTGAAAGGAGAAATGCTGAACATGGGTGAGGACAGAGACAGAAGGTAGATGCTGGGTAGGATGGATAAGGGATATAGAGGGAAGATGGAGGGTGGCCGTGGAGCGAGGAGAAAACTCAAATGGACAGGAGACCATTGCAAGAGAATTAGGGGGAAAAAACCAGAGAAAATCAGAAAAGGCACACTGGGACCAAAGCAAATGGAAAAATAAAATGCTTATCTTTGGTAAATGTGTGTTTCTGGTGTCTTATATATCAGTTTTTATTTCTCTAGTACTGCTGTATATGCAGAATCTGACTTCTTGAGGTTTCCAGTTCATTGTTTTGCCTTCATATCTCTGATGTATGGCCCCTTGTTTCATATTTGTTGAGGGTATGTCTGTTTTGCATGTGTGACCAAGGTATAGAATTCTACTAGCATGTAATTTCTGTGAGGTATTTGGCAAGTGTTTAGTTTCTGTGTAGGGATCTGTAGCCTCCTGACTTGGTCATTTTTCCAGCTGGAAGTATATTGGTATTCTACAATGTTGCCTTTTTATAGAAAGAGTTGTTAGTTGAGTCTTGGCCATTAGCACTGCTTTATTATGTCAGATTTTCTACGTAGGTCTGAAATGTGTTTATTTTTTTGCAGGGTTTGGTTGCTGGAGCTCTATTTCTTTTATGTCAAGTTTGTGAAATAATTATAGAATGTACAAACATGGCAGTTTTTTCTTCTGAGATAACAACTCTAGTGCAGCCAGTTGGTTGTAGAGGGGTGGGGCAGGGAAAGGATGCAACAGTAGCTGTGGCAAGGGACTTGGGGAGGGGCATGGAGCAGGGCAGGCACTGGATTTTTCTTTGTCAAAAAGTTGGCAACTCTTAAGTGTGAATATATATATAAATACAAGTCACTAAGCAGAGAAAGGATTTGAATTGTATCACACTCTAACTGACACATACTGGTCTGTGTTAAGTGCCTCCTATACCTGTACTGGAAGATCGTCAAACATTTTGCACTGACAGCAAGGTATATACATCAGTGCTGTCATCTTGACAAGGCTTTTTGTTTGGCATAGATAGCATAGCAGGGATTTGCATCTGCTTGTGCTTATACATATTGCCCTGATTATCATCTCCTGATATGATGGCGTTTCTCCAACGCTTCAAAGTGTGGTTTAGAACGAAGTCTCTGTATGGTCAGATCTTTGCAAATGTGTCAAAGGCATCTGCATTTTAGGTTGAGAGGTCTCAGTCAAGACTCGTATCAAGTCAAGTGGGCCTGTGATGTTGTTCCTTAATGAATGGACTACTCACAATGAGTAATCAAGGTCCCACCCCTTGATTATTAGACTTTTGAAGTTACCGTGCAGAACAGGTTGATTTGAATGTGAACCAATCTCTGTATATAAGCCTACTGTCATTCTTTCTGTACAAGCAGGAGTTTCCTTTGTGCCTCACCATGTCATGAAGACAATTGAGACAATCCATTCAGTCATGTGGGTACATCCTTCTGGAACACTTGTATTAAACTTGATTATGATTTGAGCCCAGATGAGACAGCTGGAACAGGTGTCAAAGTTCTTAACCTTTCTTTCACACCAAGCACATGGATGAAACCCGAACTTGGTCTGACCATGCTCCACAGGAACATGAAAAGAATGAAATGAATGGGAAACAAAAATGAGGATGTTATAATGCCTTTGTATTGTTCAATGGTGTGACCGCACGTCGAATACTGTGTGCAATTCTGGTCACCCCATCTCAAAAAAAGATAGAGTGGAATTAGAAAACGTACAGAAAAGGCAGACGAAAATGATAAAGGGGATCGGATAACTTCCCTATGAAGAAAGGCTAAAGCAGCTAGGCTTCTTCAGCTTGAAGAAGAGACAGCTGAAGGGAGATATGATGGAGGTCTATAAAATACTGAGTTGAGTGGAATAGGTCGGCATGAATCGCTTGTTTACTCGTTCCAAAAATACTAGGAATAGGGGGCACCAATGAAACTACTAAGTAGTAAAATTTTAAAACAACCCGGAGAAAATATTTCTTCATTAAACTATGCCAGAGAATGTGGTAAAAGCAGTTAGCTTAGTAGGGCTTAAAAAAGGTTTGGATAATTTTCTAAAAGAAAAGCCCATTAGCCATTATTAAGATGGACTTGGGAAAATCCATTGCTTATTTCTAGGATAAGCAGCATAAAATCTGTTTTACAGTTCTGGGATCTTGCCAGGAACTTGTGACCTGGATTGGCCACGGCTGGAAACAGGATACTGGGCTTGATGGACCTTCAGTCTGTCCCACTATGGCAACTCTTATGTTCTTAAGAAAGACAACACTGGAAAATGAAAAACAAAAGGGAGAAAACTCTTGAAAATTATGGGAAAATTTTGTTTTCACATCTGGTTTGCACAGCAGAAAAAACAAAACCAAGGAGACTAAGAAAACCACTATGCTTGGGAAAGCTGTACGTGTTTAGAACTTTAAATTAGGTTTGAGCTCAGGGAGAGCTCTGTCCCAGCACTGTACAATTAAAGAACTCGCTTGCATGCATGATTACATCCTGTATGTCGATGGAAAAAAAAGCCAATGCATGTACATAGTTCTGAAATGTATGTGACAAGGAAATGAATAGAAAAAAAAATACTTTGATGTATAGAAGGTCAGAAGACAAAGCATCCATACACTAATACATTTCCATGGGAGGGGGTAACATATGGTCGTAAATTACATGGAAAGTTCTATGTACTAAAAAGCTTCTAAAATTTTTCAAAGATGCTGATCTATCATCATGTTCGTATATCCATGCTATATATCTGCTAAATCCTCAACCCATTCTCTAACACTGAGCTCCATTTATATGTTTTGGAACATCATCAGTTCAGGTCACAAGCAACTGGTTGAGTCCCAAAATGTAGCATGATTCCATGTTATTTAATCTCAGAGATAAGCAACGGATTTCCCCAGTCTACCTTAATAACTGTTCATAGACTTTTCCTCACAAAATTTGTCCAAGTCTTTTTTTTAAACCTAGCCACATTTGCTTTTACCATGTGCTTCAGCAATGAGTCAAGAGCTTAACTATACATTGAGTATTCGTTTTAAATGTGCTACTATGAAACTTCATGGAGTGTCCCCTAGTCTTTGTACTTTTTGAAAGAGTAAAAAAATCGATTTGCATTTACTCATTCTACTCCATTTAAGATTTTATAGACCTCTATAATATCAAGTCCCATCCCCTTTCCCTTTCTTCATATAAGAGTTGTTCAATCCCCTTAATCATTTTGGTTACCCTTCTATGTATCTTTTCCAGTTCAACTATAGGGCTCATTTTTGAAACAGAAAAAACTTCCAAAAAGCAGCACAAAGTGGCAGATGGACTTTTTATTTTGCCAAAACATCCAAATCACTATTTTTGAAACCCATTTTAAAAACGTTTTTATATGCAGTTTGTCCAAATCACAAGAGGGTGTGTTGGGGTGGGATTTGGGCCTTCCCAGAACTTGGACATTTTTCTGCCATTATGGAACAAAGCAAAAATGTCCAGGGCTAAAAATTAAATGTTTTGGTCTTGACCTGGTGAAATCATGAATAAGTTTAAAAAAGGTGCCCTAAATGATCACTGGAGGGATTAAGGAATGACCCCCCCCCCTTTACTCCCTCAGTAGAAACTGCCCCCTCGCCCCCCAAAAAAGTGAAATAAACAGTACATACCAGCCTCTACGACAGCTTCAGATGTTATGGTCTGTACTATTAGAGCAGCAAGCAGGTCCATGGAGTAGCCTAGTGGTTGGTGGAGGGCACTAGAGAAGGGGACCAGGCCTATATCCCATTCTAATTGTTACACTTGTGGTGGAAAGTGTGAGGCCACCAAAAACTTACTGTGCCATATATATATATATATATATATATATATATATATATACTGTAGTGATGTACAGTTGGGTACAGTAGGTTTTGGAGGGCTCCCCATACAAAATAAGTGGGTAGCGATGATATGTTTACTTGGAATCTTTTATGTGAAGTCCACTGTAGTGCCCCCTAGGGTGCCTCACTGTTTTTCTGGGATGCCTGCGTGGCCAGTCTACTAAGAATGCTGATCCACTCCCACATGTCCCAATGCCTTGTTTTTGTGCATTTTTCCCTTGGACTTTTTTTTTGTTCAAAAATGGTCACAAAAGAAAAACACACCGAGCACAAAACATCTAAAAAATTGACATTTTCAAACCAAATACAGTTTGTCCCGGTTCGAAAATTGCTATGGTGCCCTTTTACTAAGTCGCATAAGCACCTACGCATACCCAACGTGTACCAATTCCAAGTTACCACCCGGCTACCATGTGGCTCTTGCAGTAATTTCATTTTTTACATGCGTCCTCTACGTGCGTCTGAAAAATATTTATTTTCTGGCACTCATCAGCTACGCTTATCAAGTGGCATTTGACACGTGTAGGTCAGTGGCTGGTGGTAAGGTCTCAGAAGGATGTGCGGCAATTTTCATTTTGACGCAGGTCCATTTTTGGCAAAAATTTTTAAATGGCATTTGTTACAGGTTCACTAAAACATGATTCTGAGCGTGCTCAAAACACACGTCAACACTATCGCAGGCCATTTTTCAGCGCACCTTAGTAAAAGGACCCCTATGTTTGCCTCTTGATTTTTGGATGTTTTCAGCAAAATGTTCAAAATCAGATTTAGATGTCATATCGAAAATGCCCCTCTATTCCTTTTTTTTTTTTTTTTTTTAGAAGTGGCAACCAGAATTGCACACAATACTCAAGGTGCTGTCTCAACGATATTCTTCATTTTTTTCTCTATTCTTTTCCTAATAATTCCTAACATTCTGCTTGCATTTTTGACTGCTGTTGCACATTCAGCAAAAGATTTTTTACATATTTCCCACGACGACACCTAAATCCTCTTCCTCGATGGTGACTCCTAATGTGGAACTTAGCATCATCTCTCTATATAAAATGCACCTCCAACGTTCTGAAGCCTCCACAAGTCCCAAAGTTCTAAATGCATGGTGGTGAAACCCGGAATTCGCCCATGAGTGTTGGCCCCGCCCCCTGCGTCAAACGTCATGACGTCGAGGGTGGACCAATGACACTCAACCAATCGCATCGCGAACCTGTTACTAAGCAACGGAACGTGACATAAGACACATCGCAAAGCAATGAAAACCAGCAACACACAGTTGCTACGTGTCGTGAACAGCAATGCTAAAAGGACCATATTGATCTCTGCTCTCCACACAAACAACGGACACGGAGGGCATAGGAGGGAAGAAAAAAACCAGCACATACACACACACTCTCACTCTTAACTGGCTATAATGAGCAACTGACCTGCCACTAACACAGGGACTACTAGCACCTCTCTCGCTCTCTCTCTCTCTCACACACACACACACACGGGACACAGAGGGGATGGAAGACAAGGAACGAATCGTTGAGTATGGAGGGGGCGGCAGGGGAGATAAGGCAAGAACTGCCTCAAATGTTTGTGCTGGGCTATGTACAATTATAATGCTGTCTCTTCATTTTGACCCTACCCTTTCACACTCTCTTTCACACAGACGCACACACACACACTTACACTGTCTCTATCTCACACATACATGCACCCACACACATATACACACTCTCTCACACAGACACACAAACATGCCTCAAATGGTTCAGCTGTCCTATGTAAAATTTCACTGCTGTCTCTTCATTTTCACCCTACCTGTGCACACTTTCTTTCACACAGAGACACACACACACACTTTCTCTGTGTCACACACACACAGACACACATACATATACACACTCTCACTCTCTCTATAGCCTTGCTAGCGCCCGTTTCATTTGTTTACGAAACGGGCCTTTTTTTACTAGTGTAGCTATAATTTGCATTATTCTTCCCAATGTGCATCACTTTGTACTTGTCCACATTAAATTTCATCTGCTATTTGGATGTCCAGTCTTCCAGGCTCTCAAGGTCCTCCTGCAATTTCTCGCTGTCTGCTATGAAAATGATACATCACTTTTAACACTGAGGAAAGCATCATCATCTTGATCTTGAAAAAATGTACTATAAAGTTGTTCCAGCATAGTGCTTGTTATATGCTTGGTGTTTGTTACAATGAATTCACAAATGTTTTCAAGTTTAAGGTCTTGAATAACGCTCTCTTGTGTATATAATATTATGATATAATATTAAAGTCGTTTGAGAAGACATTAGCATGAGCATGCTTAAGTAACATTATATGTAAACAAGGTTCACAGAGTGCACTACTTAGTAAGCACTCCCTAATGACAAACTAATACTTGCCTTGGACCAGGTAATAACTTGTCAACATGCATGCTATGAGAGGGCTTGGCTAACTGCAAACAGACAGCCTAAACAACAAAAGCCATGTAATGGAGATGTCACTGCAAAACTATACCCATAGACAGTGAAGGACTACATTTTTATCATATTTCTCTTTCCCAAACCAAAGCAAAAATCAACAACGCTTTTTTTTTCTGGGATTCTGACACGCGCACAGGTACTCACACTATAGATATGCCTTCTCAAACAAAAAGGTCATAATCATAGAGGATCTTCCAGCATTATTCCATCTCTCACAATGTATACATCACAGAGGTTTAACGATGTCATGGAAATGGACAGTCTCCAAAGTGTTGGCAATATGTCAAGATCATTGCTGCTATTACTTTGGTAAGCATCGATATCGATCCCTGCAAGCACTCAGAGGTTTGACCAGGAATAGTAGTTTTAATGAAAGCCCTGTAGGACAAAAGACTGACCAACCTTTTTGTGTGCTTATGATGACAGAACCAAACTAACAGACTTGTGACAATGCACCTTTTGGTATTCTTTATATATATATAAAGAATCAAGGGCCGCTGTGTATTTGCTGAAACTGTGGCTTGTGTATCTCTCCCATAAAACCTTGAAGCAACAATGTTTTTATTTTATCCAGCTTTGGGACTTCTGCATTCTTCAGCTGCTTTCCAACTCTCCATACTGAAGATGCTGTACATCTGATTTCTACATGATAATGAATGTCTGATTTGTTCTGCCAACATCAGTGAGCTCCAATCCAGCTAATCATAGAAACTGTTTCCAGACTTCATGCATGGTCTGTACACAGCACTAATCAAAGCAGCGACCAAAAAAGCAAAGGAATTATTAGCAAAGGATTGTAAATAAGACCGAGAATACTATAATGGTTCTCTATCACTCCATGGTGCGACCTTACCTTGAGTACTACATTCAATTCTTGTCGCCGTATCTCAAAAAAGATGTAGTGGAATTAGAAAAAAAGTTTAAAGAGCGACCAAAATGATAAAGGGGATGGAACTCCTCTCATATGAAGAAAGGCTAAAGAGGTTAGGGCTATTCAGCTTGGAAAAGAGACAGCTGAGGGGAGATATGATTGAGGTCTACAAAATCCTGAGTTGTGTAGAACAGGTAAAAGTGAATCAATTTTTTTACTCTTTCAAAAAGTACAAAGACTAGGGGACACCGAATGAAGTTACATGGATATACTTTTAAAACAAATAGGAGGAAATATTTTTTCACTCAACAAATAGTTAAACTGTGGAACTCATTGCCAGAGGATTTGGTAACAGTGGCTAGTGTATCTGGGTTTAAAAAAGTTTTGGACAAGTTTGTGGAGGAAAGTCCATAATCTGCTATTGAGACAGCCATGAGAATGTTTTTACTGTCAGCATACTTTCTGCCAGTGAACAGTGAATCTGAGATCAGGGACTGGTGTAACTAATTCCCTAGATACTGTTTACAGACCTATATAATTGGGTTCTTGCCCAGAGATAGCAACAGTCCTCTGTACAGATATTTGGGCTGTGTCCAAGGCAGTACACTACACTCACTATAGACCCATCCTCACTCCTTGACTAGTCAAAAAAGTAGGAGGTTTCCTTCTAGTTAGGGACAGAGGGCTCTTCCAATGAGCAAGTGACTAAAGGCTTTCCAACATCTTCCCTCAGCCCTGGTGACAACTAACATGTATCAGATTTAGTCATATACATTTTACAAAAAATCCTTACTCCATTCTCTTTTAAGCAAGAAGGTACTAACAAGGAAAAAGAGCTGAGCTTGTTCAGTTTACCATGATTATGCAATTTAGCTTCCTATGAGTAGGAAACTTGATTACACTATTTAGCTAAGACATTTTCAGGTTTCCATGCATAACCATATGACAACACTATGAGAGAAAATTTTACAATGCATACTCTAAGAGGGCAATTTTCATATTCCATACTAGCTTGCAACCCAACTTTCAAAGGAAAATACCCTCTGAAAATCTTGCAGCAGCTTGATTCTGCTGGTATTCTTTACCCAACTTATTCAGTAAGCAGAACACCTGCAGGATAAAGAACATGCAGGGTTCAAAATGAAGTCTCAGCACCTACTTGACTGGGCCTTCCCCCTGACCCTGTTCCCTATATCACTCCTTTTAATCATGGGGAAAGAATATGTTCTATGCACAGCATGCATACTTTCTCTCATATGGGAGAAGGTCAGTTTTCCAAGGTTTCTCCTATGGGTAAACCTGTACAATTCCCCAAATCTTCTCAGAGACAGGAGAAACCCTTGGTGCCCTGGAGCTCCCAGCACCAAGCGTCGAGGGGGATTGACACTGATGCTTCTTCTGATGCCTTGCATCGACACTCCCCAGTGCCAAAGAAGACAATGTCGAGTCCTCACATCGCCTCAGGGCTGGGTCCAACACCAATCAGTCCTGGGGGGGGGGGGGTCTACATAGCAGCCAGTGTCAAGGTAGGTGGAGACCTACTCAATGTATGGTCACTCCCAGTGTGCAAGGATCTCGCAGCCAAATTGACTGACGCACCCAATGCAACACCCGATGCCAATGTCGACACCGACGTCGAGGCTTCGCACCTGGCTCCAATAATCTTATCCCTCTGAGCATCTCTGGCCAAATGTATTCTCTTCTTCATACGAAGACAGAGAATACAGTTTGCAGGGGTATATCAGGCCACAAACAATGCAGACACCAAGAATGGGTGTGTTTGCCAGAGATGGTCCTATTGCAACCAAGTGCAGTGCTTGAAGCGACTGGAAACCTTCAATGTCATGAAAGGAAAAACAATTGTGGCCAAATCAAACAACTCAATGGTACTAAAAAGGGCAAAGCACCAGGAAAAGGAGGAAGGAAAAATCCAACCGGGGCTCAGGCATAAACATGACCTAGCGAGCATAGTAAAAGAAAGAAAACTTTAAAAAGAGGGGAAAAATATAATCTAAGACGATATGGGGAAGGAATAAAATGAAGAAAATCCTGCAAGAAGAATAAAAAAAAAGAAAAAGAAAAATGGGAAGGCACAAAAAAAGACCGAAGACCGAACCAGCTGTGAGGAGTGGGAAAAAACGCGCCTTCTCCTCACTGTGGGAAAAAAAAAAAAGAACTGCTCGTTAACGCTCTCTCGCAGCAGTCGGGAAGGCATTGCACATGAGCGGTGGATCATGTCTCGCAGTTAAAGACCTATCTAAAGCTTGTTACAAACTCTGGACCCGCAACACAGACCCACATTACCCACATGTGAGAATTATAGGCCTGCCTGTCCTCGTAGAAAATAGGTTTAGCCTTCACACATAGGTGACCATATATAAAATTACTCTCAATAACTGCAATGCACAAAATACTTTGTTGATGTACTTATTCCATATTTTCATTCATGAAATATAAAATCTCAAAAGGATAACCTGTTACTTGCCCTTTCTACCACAGTGATATGACTAGAAACCATGCATCACACTTGTTTCACTGCCATTACTCTTATACTGTCAAACTCAAGCCCAGATGCATCAACCAAACGTAAAAAAATCTAGAACATAAAAGTCCTTAACGAATTAAAAAAAAACTAAGAATGCACCAAAAAAACAAGCTGCACATGTTCGGTGCGGTATTGTAAAGTACAATGCATCAAACTGGTGTAATCCCCATCGTTAATCGGCTCCTAAAGCATGCGCAGAGCAGCCAAGCGTTATGCTGGCTGCTCTGCGCATGCCACAAACGTCAAAACAAAGAAACAAAAAAAAACAAAACAAAACACGTTGAAAATAAAAGGGGCAAAGGCGCTCGTCAGGAGCGTCCTGTATGGGCGCCCCCCCCCCCCCCCCCCCCGAGGTCGCCGCTGCTCCCCGCTTCCCCCCTGTATTAAATAAAAAATCAAAACAAAAATCAAAAGTTTAGCAGCCCCGGCCCCCCTCCCTTCCTCTCTCTTTCTCCTTCTCCTACAGCTCCGCCTCCCGCCTCCAGTACGTAAGTAACCTACGTCAGACGGGGGCGGGCCCAGGTCAGGGAAGGAGAGACGTCCTCAAGACTCGTGGCGATCAGATGTTCTTCTTGCCCGTGCAGCCCCTTCACACAGAGGTGAGAGGCGCTGCGCGGGCCCAGTAAGGCGGAGGGGGAGTCCTGTGGAGGGGGGAGCGGCAGCGACGATGACCTCAGGGGGGCGGAGGATGGCGGGAGGCGGAGCTATGGGAGAAGGAGAAAGAAAAGAAGGGAGGGGGGCCGGGGCTGCTAAACTTTAGATTTTTGTTTTGATTTTTTATTTAATACAGGGGGAAGCGGGGAGCAGCGGCGATCTCGGGCGGGGGGGGGGGGTCAAGGCCGTCCATACAGGACGCTCCTGACGAGCGCCTTTACCCTCTCCCGATCCTTTTTTGCTTTTTGGTTTGATTTTCTTTTTTATGCAGGGGGAAGCGGGGAGTCACGTGTTTGTGTGGGTTATTTATATTTTCAAACGTGCCAGCTTGGATTTTTATGCTGCAGGGAGAAGCGGGGAGCAGTGTCTGTATGACAGCTCAGGCCTTAACGACAGCTCTGACCTCACATTAAATATTTCACGGTAAATGATTCGGTGCAATCGTCGGTATGGTTAGTGCATTCCAAATTGTCCATATTGCAATTGTGACTCGTTTGCATTCCGTTTTCGTTAGCTGCTAGCGTCGTCGGAAAATGGCCTTTAATGCATGCTACGGTTGAAAATTTCTTCGTTAAAGGATCGTTAAAGTTTAGTGCATCTGGGCCTCAATGACTAAATGACTGAATGTCATATGTCCAGTTTAAAAACAAAAGACAAAGACATGGTTCTTCTGTCAAATCTCTAATGTAGACTAACAGGGGACGCCCACCTCAGAATCATATCTAGAGTCTACAAACAAGATGGTAAATCCCAGGCTGCAAACAGATGCATGCTTTGGTTTCCCTCTCCTGTGTCTGGTACTGTTACATATGCTTCTGCTTATTTATAACTAGCAAAAAAGGCCCATTTCTTTGAGAGATGAAACGGGCGCTAGCAAGGTTTTTGTGTCCAGCGACCGTCCTGTTCCCCGGCCCCCCCTGCAGGCACCCATGGCCAGGGACCCAGCTGTCCCCCAACCCCCCTCCAGGCAGGCACCTGTCCGCTGCTGTCGCTCCATCCCCCGGCCCCCCCTGCAGCCACCCATGGGCAGGGATCCAGCTGTACCCCAACCCCCCCTCCAGGGACCTGTCCGCTGCTGTCGTTGGCGCTCCGCGATGCGGTGTGCGTGTGAAAAATGGCCAGCGAGGGGCAGGGGGAGATGGCGTTTCGTGGAGTGTGTTTGCTCCGCCCTCGTCGTCATCACGTTGTGACGCGAGGGCGGGGCACACACTCTTGGGCAAACCAGATATCTCGCCCCCTTCACACTTCCGGCTGGAGGCTTCATAGAACGTTGGTGTTGCCTTTTATATAGAGAGATATTAAATTATAAGTTGGATTTTGTTGTATGTTGAGTGTTTGGCTCTGCTTATTATATTTTTTCTCTCATTCTCTGGAGAATGTTGTTTTTCTGTTTTCTCTTTCACTGATGCTGAGAATTTTTTCCTTTCGTTAACTGTCTTGCTGTACCCTGTTGAAAGGTGGTCAAACAAAATTTTATAAATAAATAGAAATATTAATCATTTTATGTGCTCTCTTGTGTACCAGTGGTGATGACTGTTGCAAAAACTATAGAAAAAAAACCGTCAACTGCAGTTTGTCTTCCTTCCAAGTAATTATACATGATAAAAGCATTACAAACAAATACCTTCAGCTGGGTGGCAATGTCTATTGGTTCAGCTTTTAGTCGGGTCTTTTTTTCCTGATCTTGCTCAGTTTCACTGGTACCCTCAGAAACATCTGCAGGAGATAAACGCTTTCTTCCCAGCATGTTTTCTCCTGACTTTGCTGGTTCCATTTTGCTTCTTCCTCTTCCTCTTCCTCGCCCTCCCCTTTTTGCAGTTCTATCACCTAAGTAAATTATATAAGGATGTATAGTCACAAACAATAAGCCACAATTTACTGTGCTATTATACATCAGCGTTTTTTTTCTAAAATTATTACACAAATACTCCAAAGTACTAAAAGCATGCTATCATTCTACTGTGATTAACACTGTGCCTAAGGGTTTGATGTCTGTACCCAAGATTATTTTAATATACTATCAGGTTCATTTTCGAAAGATATGGATGTCCAAAAAGTGACATAAATCGGCACTTGGACGTCCATCTCACAGAGGCGTCCAAATCGGTATAATTGAAACTGCATTTTGGATGTCTTTCTCAGAAGTCCATCGCAAGGACGTCCAAATCTCAAGGGGGTGTACTGGAGGAGTGTTCGAGGCGGGACTTGGGTGTTCCTAAGACTTGGACGTCTTTGAGCCATAATGGAACAAAGCAAAGACGTCCAGGACTAAAACTTGGACGTTTTCACTTAGACCTGTTTTTATTACGAATAAGGCACAAAAAGGTGCCTGAAATGACCAGATGACCACTGGAGGGAATCGGAGATAACCTCCTGTTACTTCCCCAGTGGTCACTAACTCCCTCCCCCCCTCAAAAAACATGATTAAAAAGATTACTTGCCAGCCTCAAATGTCATACTCCGGTCCATGACAGCGCATGAAGGTCCCAGGAGCAGTTTTAGTGAGTACTGCAGTGCACTTCAGACAGGTGGACCCAGGCCCATACCCTCCCACCTGTTACATTTGTGGAGGAAACAGCGAGCCTTCCAAAACCCACCAGAAACCCTCTGTACCCACATTTAGGTGCCCCCTTCACCCGTAAGGGCTATGGTAGTGGTGTACAATTGGGGGTAGTGGGTTTTGGGGGGCTCAACACACAAGGTAAGGGAGCTGTGTACCTGGGAGAATTTTATGAAGTTCATTGCAGTGTCCTCTAGGCTGCCCGATTGCTGTCCTAGCATGTCAGGGGGACCAGTCTACTAAAAATGCTGGCTCCTCCCAGGTCCAAATGGCTTGCATTTGGACATTTTAGACTTGGACGTCTTTGTTTTCGAAAATGGCCAAAAATCAAAGATGTCCAAATCTAAGGATGTCAATGGTATTTTCGAACACAAAGATGGACGTCCATCTTTTTTCAAAAATGGCCTTCTCCCCACCTCTGAATTTGGATGTCTTTGTAAAATGTCCAAATTCACATTTAGATGTTTCTTTAATGCCCCTCCACATATATTTCCATAGCTTCTCTCTGTTTGTTAATGTGGCATTATACAATAATTAGGACATCAGAATGAAGCTGAATTGCTCTATACTTCAAGCTTCAAAGAAGGTACCACAGGAAAATAAATACCTCCTATATACATATTGTGAAGATCAAAGAAACTACAAGCCCCAGAAGGCAGTGCAGCACCAGAGAGATTCAGAACCAAGGAACTACAAAGCCCAGAAGGCAGGGCAACGTCAGAGAAGCCAGGAGCTAAGAAACTACAAGCCCCAGAAGGCAGTGCAGCACCAGCAGACAGATCAGGTGAAGGGAGAAGAATCTATGCAAGGGAGGGAGGAGCCGGGGTGTGATTGGGAGATGGAATCAGATGGGGGAAGGGAGGAGCCCCTAGACCGGGAGGAAGGGGAGGAGAGAATGGAACTGGAGGAGGAGAAAGGAGGGGAGAAGGAGGAGGAAATGGAAGTGCTGGTGGAGGGCTCTTAAAGTGAGTTATGAACTGAACTGGAGAGAGTGAATGAAGCCTTGGTGAATTGACCCAGTGGGTGGATGTCAGGTGGTTTTGTGCTGACAAATGAGGGTGGTGGGTCATTAGGTCTAAGAGTGAGAAAGTGACTTAGACCATATTGCCATGGAATGGAACTGTTTAATTTCATTTCTAAGATGAACTGTGTTTGAAGGCAATGCTCAACTAAACTGGGTTTGAAAGCAGTGCTAAAACTGAATGGAGGAGGAAAGCATTGCTAACTGAACTGAATTGTGAGCAGTGCTCATTAACTGTGGGAAAGAGCAGTGCTACTAAGTACTGGATTAGAAGCAGTGCTGGGGAAAACCATATTGAAAGCAGGGCCAAAGTGAACTGTGTGGAAAGCAGGCCCAAGCTGAACTATATTGCAAGCAGGGCTCCAATGAACTTTGTTTAAAAGTGGAGCTACACTGAGGAGAGGGAAAGGCCTGTGAAGCCTTAAAGCAGAGTAAATGTACTCAGGAGATCATAAAGCACTTCTGATGATTTGCCTGTTGTCCGGAGACCCTGATTGCAGACTGTCGACTCGGGAGTGAAGGGCGTGCTTGGTAAAGAAAGGAAGAGACTGAGAAAGAGTGGTGCGGATCTGGCGGCTGAGCGTGACAATATATACTTATTATTAGAAATATAAATGATGAAAAATGCCAAAAGATACAGACCATGAGGTCCATCTGTCTGCCCACTGTACCATCATAGATTCTATTAGTCGCCTCCCTCCTTGCAATGTCACTAGCTCAGTACCATGGCCCAATGGTAGGCTCAACTCTTTAAAGATGTAGGGTTATCATATGGGCTCATTTCCTGTTGTTACCTCTTGTTTGGAAATGCAATAGCAAGTGAAAAGTTAGGACTATTCAGTCGAGCATTTTGCAGACTTGGCACAGATAAAGACAGTAGGAGGAACAGGGCTAGTACTGCAACAAACTTAACATTTAATGCCTAAAGAGAAGAAGCAAAGGGGTGACCAGGAACAATCCAAAGTATTACTGGTGGTAGTGGCAAAGATACTGAGGAAGATTCCTCTTGCTTCAGTTCTCTCACTTATGTTCCCTATGCTAACTTGAGATTTGAAAGAGGACAGTGGCACTGCAGAGCTGGGGGCCAAATCTTGTTCCTCTGCTCTCAGGGGTCCATGTGGTTCAAAATGTGATACTTGAATCCCAGACAACAAAGGAGGAGGATGTGGTCCCCACTGTCTACCTCTGAGCCCCAAGTCAACATGGGGAATACAAGGGGATGGGGGTGAGGGTGAAGAGGATGATGTAGGAAAGTGGGATGAGACCATGTTGGTAGTAGCTTGGGGGAAGAGGGGAAGTGACTGAGCCAGAAATATGTGAGGTGGAGAGTGGGATACAACTGGCAGAGAGGCAGTGATGGTATAAGAAAGGATACAAGGACATGAGTAAAAAGTCCAAACGGGCTTTGGGATGGAGGAGGGAATAAGAAAAGAGATCAGTGTCAGAGGATATATTAACAGTGGATCCTCACTCCTTCCATTTCCTGATCCTGGACTGTCTTCTTCCCATTCCACGATACTCCCTATTTCTCTTAATTCTCTTCCCTTGTCTCATGATTCTTCTTCCCTTACATAATTGCATAAGAAACCAGGGTTGTGACTACTAATATGGCCATGCTGTTTTGGCAAAAATTTAACATTCAACCAGTATGCATATCATGTTAAACTGTCCTTTATACAATATATGTTAAATTTTAACGCTAAGCATTTTTTGTATAAATGTTATTGTACAAGTCCCTTAATTCACTTTTTCAAGTCTCTTGAATCCTTTCCTCTTTCCAATGATAAACCAAACAGAAAAGTGACAGCTGCACTCAGCAACTTCCTAAGCTACTTCAATGTCCTGGGATGTAGCCCAACATGTTCTATTGCCTTCAGAAATTTGTAGTGAGCATACCCTACAGTCCCTTGTGCTCCTACCTCTTGGCTATCACCCTTTCCTAGTGTGAATATCAAGAAAAAGTATGTGTTAAGACATATTTCTTCTGAGCCTCCCTTAACAAAACCTGTCTACCCCTCTAATTCTTACTATTTCTCTTCATTCTTAGAAGCTTATTTACAAAACAAAATTAAGACAGAAGTTAACACAGCAGTTGCACCGTTAGCACACTCCTTTAACACAGGCAGATAGTGAATGTTAACATGGAAGGGGGTGTGGAATGGGTGGCGTTAATTACTGTGTATTATTAACTATTAACACAGTAGATAACAGACAGTTAATGCCACCTGACTACATAGTGCTAACTGTTGTGAGGTTCTGCCACCAGTCTGCAGGTAGCTCAGTTTCCGGAAGACCTCTGTCTAGATGAACCTCTGAAATCCAGCCAACAGGTGTCGCTAGGCTCAACTTGGTTATCTGGTCATCCCTCAGTCTGTTCTACACTTGCCATTTCCTCTCAGAGGTCATCTTTTTCCTGCCTAGATCTGTATAAACCCAGCCCTAACTATGTCTCTTAGCAAGAGCTTGGTCTGCACTTCCTGGTGTTGCCTCATGCTTTGGTTGCTTGCTACACTTGGATCCTGATTGTTCTTGCAGAATGTTCCTTGATCCTGTACCAGCCTCCATTTTATACCAAGAAGGTACAAAAGGAGTGTTTGTTCACGAAGGAAAACCTAGTAGGTATCTGCCAACAGGGAAGGTGGCCTCTACAAGTGGAAGACCCTGCGCTATCTTTCTCTGGACACAGATACCACATTTCATTGAGAATTTGTCTGTAAATCTCACCCACTCACTGTTCCTGGGTCTTCCTTACTCCACAGAAATGTCACAACTGCATCACATTTCCACAATGCAGTTAATGTGCAGTAATGACATGCCTTCTGAGTTAACTTAATAAGAAACTGATGGGGACAACCCTAACAGGTAATGAAGAGGTTTTTTGCAATTACCATGTGTTAATTTTGGTTTCAACTGACATGGGGGTTTTAGTCCCTGCTTTTTAATATTTTTTGCTGGTATTATGTGTATATTATAAATATATATTTGTTAAAAGAAGAAAAATGTTTGTGTGTTCTAATGAATACTGTTTGATTTGTATTTACATTCTTTATTGAAAATGTCTTATTGAGAACTGGATTGTTAAAGGTAATATACTATTTTTCACATATATTTTTATATGTTGTCATTTGGTTTAAAATTTAGGTATGAATAAGTGAAGTTTTGCATTTCTCAACTTGTTTTATTTTATTTACAAACTAGATGGTGGGGGTGACAAAAGAAAGTCACCCCCAGAATAAACATGATGGCAGAGGGAAAGGTCATCCAAATATAGAAACCACCAAAACTCACTTAGCACATGGAAAGAAATGAGCACAGATGTTCGAAGTCTAAGTAAAAAGGTTCAAGATTTGCAAGCAATGATGTATGAAGAAAACTTGGATATTGTTGCTATTACAGAGATGTGGTTCAATGATTCCCTTGAATGGGATGTGACCATACCGGGCTATAATCTTTTTAGGAAGGATAGGGAGGGCTGAAGAGATGGAGGAGTGGCGCTGTATGTGACAGACAATATCAGAACCAATGAAATGCAGGGAAACTGGGGAAAGGAAGAAGCTTTATGGATCATCCTAAAAAGAGATAATGGAACCTGTATCCAAACAGGGGTTATCTACATGCCTCCGAAACAAACAGAGAAGATGGACAAGGATCTGATAGAAGATATCCAAAAGATTGGTAAGAAAGGAGAGGCGCTACTGTTGGAAGATTTCAACTTGCCTGATGTGGACTGGAATGTCCTGATGGCAGAATCGGAAATAAGGCTAGTGAAAGCGCGGGCAGAAGAAAAAATGGCTAAAGAGAGGTGACAAGATCTTTTTCAGAAATATTACAGAAAGAAGAAAAGATAGGAATGGAATAGCAACACTGAAAGATAATGAGAATGTCTTTCTGGAGAGTGATGAGAGTAAAGTGAACATACTAAACAATTACTTCTCTTCGATGTTCACAGAAGAAAATCCTGGAGAAGGACCGCAGTCGGCTGCCGAGGGAACATCTGGGAACGGAGTGGATATTGCACTGTTTATGGAAGAAAGCCTTTATAAATGGCTTGAGAATCTGAAGGTGGACAAAACTATGGGGCCAGATGGGACACATCCCAGGATACTGAGGGAGCTCAGGAAGTCCTAGCAGGAACACTTACAGATTTAATAGATCTTTAGAGATGGGAGAGGTTCCGCGGGATTGGAGACGAGCGGATGTGGTCCTCCGTCACAAAAGTGGAAAAAGGGAAGAAGTGGGAAACTACAGGCTGGTAAGTCTCACATCAGTGGTAGGAAAAATAATGGAGTTGCTGATCTCATATGTAGACGTGCCATGGGAATTACGTCTGTCGAGCAGTCATCTGTTCAGATGTTCGAACCATGGAACCCTTGCGTCGGAAAGATAAGCTCGAGCTGTCTTTGTGTTCAACAGAGCCCCAATGAATTCCAACTTCTGTACTGGGGTGAGATGGGACTTGGAGTAATTGATCAGAAAACCCTGTAGCTCTAGCACCTGAATAGCCATTCACATGGACTGTAGAGCGCCTGCTTCCGAGTTGCTCTTCACCAGCCAATCGTCGAGATAAGGGAAAACATGCACTCCCAGTCTACGTAGCGATGCTACTACTACCGCCAGACACTTTGTAAACACTCTGGGCGCAGACGCTAGACCAAAAGGCAATACACGGTACTGAAAGTGCTGGGGTTCCCAGTCGAAACCGAAGATACTTCCTGTGAGCTGGAAGAAGAGCGATAGGAGTGTAAGCATCCTTTAAGTCCAGAGAGAATAGCCAATTGTTCTCCTGAATCATGGGAAGAAGGGTGCCCAGGGAAACCATCCCGAACTTTTCTCGAACCAGAAATTTGTTCAGGCCCCTTAGGTCTAGGATAGGACAAATCCCCCCTGTCTTTTTCTGCACAAGGAAGTACCTGGAATAGAATTCCAACCCTTCTTCCCCTGGTGGGTTCGACCGCTTGAGCCTTTAGAAGGGCGGAGAGTTCCTCTGCAAGTACTTGTTTGTGCTGGGAGCTGTAAGAATGAGCCTCCGGTGGGCAATTTGGAGGTTTGGATTCCAGATTGAGGGTGTATCCTGACCAGACTATTTGAAGAACCGACCGGTTGGAGGTTATGAGAGGCCAACTTCGGTGAAAAAATACCGACCTCCCCCCGACCGGCAAGTTGTCCGGTACGGACAATTTTGTTGAGGCTATGCTTAACTGGAGCCAGTCATAAGCCCGTCCATTGCTTTTGCTGGGGAGCAGTATGGGCCTTAGACGCACGCTGTTGACGAGAACGAGCACGCTGGGGTTGAGCCTGGGCAGGCTGCCGAGAAGCAGGAGTGTACCTACGCCTAGGATAGGAATAGGGAGCACTTCTCTTCCCTCCAAAATACCTCCTAGATGAGGAGGCAGTAGCAGAAGGCGCCCGGTGGGAGAGAGAATCCATAGCATCATTATGCTTCTTGATCTGATCAACAAGATCCTCTACTTTTTCACCAAAAATGTTATCCCCCCGGCAAGGAACATCCGCCATTCGCTGCTGGACCAAATGATCCAGGTCAGAGACACGCAGCCATGAGAGTCTGCACATCACTATACTACTACTACTATTTAGCATTTCTATAGCGCTACAAAGCATACGCAGCGCTGCACTAACATAGAAGAAAGACAGTCCCTGCTCAAAGAGCTTACAATCTAATAGACAAAAAATAAAGTAAGCAAATCAAATCAATTAATGTGTACAGGAAGGAGGAGAGGAAGTTACAAGTGGTTACGAGTCAAAAGCAATGTTAAAGAGGTGGGCTTTCAGTCTAGATTTAAAGGTGGCCAAGGATGGGGCAAGACGTAGGGGCTCAGGAAGTTTATACCCTGAGCAGCGATCCTGGATGCTACATCAAAAGTGTCAAATGTACCCTGGCCAGGAACTTTCAATACGCCTTCAGCTGCCTGACCACCTGGCAAAACGGCTCGGCCAGCTCCGTAGGGACTGCATCAACCAAACTCGACAGTTGCTGTATCGAGTCCCGCAAGTGCACACTCATGAAGAGCTGGTATGACTGAATCTTGGCGGCGGGCATAGCGGCCTTATACGTCTTCCTCCCAAAAGAATCAACAGTTCTAGCCTCTCTGCCTGGGGGCACCGAAGCATAGTCTCTAGAACTCCTGGCTGTCTTGAGGACGGAGTCTACCACCATGGAATTGTGGGGTAACTGAGACCTCATCAATACAGGTTCACCGTGGATCCGATACTGGAATTCAGCTTTCTTCGGGACCACAGGGCCAGACAAAGGGGGCAACCAGTTTTGCATAAGGACTTCCTTCATTACCTTATGCAGAGGAACTGTCACAGCCTCTTTAGGTGAAGAAGAATAATCCGGGACCTCAAGCATCTCAGTCCTGGGCTCATCCTCAACCTCCACAGGGAAGGGAATAGCCGTAGCCATTTCCTGGACAAAAGAGGAAAAAGACAGACTCTCCGGTGGAGATAGTCTCCTCTCTGGCGGAGGAGAAGGATCAGAGGGAATCCCAAAGGACTCATCAGAAGAAAAGTACCTGGGATCTTCCTCTGACTCCCATGAACGCTCCTGTTCAGTGTTTTATAAAACCTGTGTTAAGGTACTTCGACACTGAACCTGCCTCGATGCCGAGGAGCGATGTCCTCTATGGCGATGTCGAGAGGCCGATGCCTGGTCCGACTGCGGCGAAGCTCCCTCCACTGATGTCGAAGGAGAGTTGACCTGGGTGGCATCCGACGCCGCAGGCGGCACCGCGGTCGGGGACCTCACTGCAGGAGAAGGGCCAGACACCGCTGCAGCAGACGGTACAGAAGGTGCAAGCACCCCTGACACCGAAGCTGACTGTCGTAGCAGTCCCTCCAGAAGTTCTGGAAACAAGGCCCGGATGCGCTCGTCGAGAGCTGCCATCGGAGAAGGCTGCGGGGTCAGTGGAACAGGCGGTGTCAGAATCCGTGGAGGCTCGGAAGCAGGTACCGGGCTGCTAGGAGACCGATGCATCGGCACCTCCTGTATCGAAGGGGAGTGATCCTCTCAGCGCCGACGCTTCTCGGGTGCCAACTCTCTCGACGCTCCGGAGCTCCTGGTACCGTGTATCGAAGCAGAACAATGACGGTGCTTCTTCGCCTTCGCTTGACGCCAGTCATCGAGACTCCTCGGTACCGATGAGGACGTGGAATCCTCACGTCTCCTTGGGGCTGGGTCCGATGAAGGTCAGTCCCGGGGGGCCTGCATAACAGGAGGCCTCGAGGCAGGTGGAGACCCAGTCGACGCCTCGCTGCTCCCAGCGCGAGTTAATCTCTCAGCAGCCATTACCTCTCTTCCCGACATCGATGCTCCTTTCGATGTCGACGCTGCCGACCTCGGTACCGATGTCAAAGGACCGGCCCGAGCCCCAAAAAGCTTTTCTCGTTGGGCTTCTCGAGACGCTTGGGTCCATTTCTTCATACGAAGACACAGACTACAAGTGGCTGGGCTATGGTTGGGCCCAAGGCACTGGATACACCAGGCGTGGGTATCGGTACCTGAGATGGTACGGTTGCACCAAGTACAATGTTTGAAGCCACTGGGTGTCTTCGATAATATGGAAGGAAAAACGGCTTTGGCAAAATCAAACGACGCAATTATGCCAAAAAAGAGAAGGGCATAAAAATGGAGAAAACCCGACCGCGTCAAAAAGAAGGTAAACTTAAAATAGAGAAACAAAATACTAAAAGTAACTACGGGAATATTTTTTTTTTAGAAAATGACTAAAATAATAAAAGAAATAAAAGAAATAGTCGTCAGACTCAGTTCCTGGGTCAAGAACGAGGAAAGCAGAAAAAACTCCTGTCACCTTGTCATGGCCAAAAAAGAACTGAGGAGGCACACTCACGCGATGGGCGGGAAGTCATCCATGCATGAGCGGTGCACGCGCGCCAGAAGACTCTGGCAAAACTTTCTAATTTTGCTGGTGAAAATTTGCTGTTTCCTGGGCCGACACGGACGTCGACCCACATGTGAGAACAAGCAGCCTGCTTGTCCTCGGAGAAAAAGGTATTATAATGTCCTCATTTTTGTTTTCCATTCCTTTCCTAATAATACCTAACATTCTATTTGCTTTCTTAGCCGCAGCAGCACACTGAGCAGAAGGTTTCAATGTATCATCAACGACAACACCTAGATCCTTTTCTTGGTCTGTGACTCCTAACGTGGAACCTTCCATGATGTAGCTATAATTCAGGTTCCTCTTTCCCACAGGCATCACTTTGCACTTGCTTACATTAAACGTCATCTGCCATTTAGACGCCCAGTCTCCCAGTCTCGTAAGGTCCTCTTGTAATTTTTCACAATCCTCCCGCGATTCCAACTTTGAATAACTTTGTGTCGTCAGCAAATTTAATTACCTCACTAGTTACATGCGTGGGATAAACATAAAGGAATCATGTGCAGAAGGAATGGATCCTCAGAAGCTTAGCCGAGATTGGGAGGCGGGGCTGGTGTTTGGGTGGTGGGGCTAGTTCTGGGCAAGACGTCTACGGTCTGTGTCCTGAAAATGGGGCTAGTTCTGGGCAAGACTTCTACGGTCTGTGTCCTGAAAATGGCAGATACAAATCAAGGTAAGGTATACACAAGAAGTAGCACATATGAGTTTATCTTGCTGGGCAGACTAGATGGACCGTGCAGGTCTTTTTCTGCCGTCATCTACTATGTTACTATGTTACTCCCATCTCTAGGCCATTTATAAATATGTTAAAAAGCAGTGGTCTCCGCACAGACCTCTGGGGAACCCCACTAACTACCCTTCTCCATTGAGAATACTGACCATTTAACCTTACTCTCTGTTTTCTATCTTTTAACCAGTTTTTAATCCACAATAGAACACTACCTCCTATCCCATGACTCTCCAATTTCCTCTGCAGTCTTTCATGAAGTACTTTGTCAAATGCCTTCTGAAAATCCAGATACACAATATCAACTGGCTCATCTTTACTCACATATTTGTTCACCCTTTCAAAGAAATGTAATAGATTGGTGAGGCAAGATTTCCCTTCACTAAATCCATGCTGGCTTTGTCTCATTAATCCATGCTTTTGAATATGCTCTGTAATTTTGTTCTTTATAATAGTCTCTATAATAATAACATAGTAACATAGTAGATGATGGCAGAAAAAGACCTGCACGGTCCATCTAGTCTGCCCAACAAGATAAACTCATATGTGCTACTTCTTGTGTATACCTTACCTTGATTTGTATCTGCCATTTTCAGGACACAGACCGTAGAAGTCTTGCCCAGAACTAGCCCCATTTTCAGGGCACAGACCGTAGAAGTCTTGCCCAGAACTAGCCCCACCACCAAACACCAGCCCCGCCCCCCAATCTCGGCTAAGCTTCTGAGGATCCATTCCTTCTGCACAGGATTCCTTTATGTTTATCCCACGCATGCTTGAATTCCGCTAACGTTTTCATCTCCACCACCTCCTGCGGGAGGGCATTCCAAGTATCTACCACTCTCTCCATGAAAAAGTACTGCCTGACATTTCTCTTGAGTCTGCCCCCCCTTCACTTTCATATCATGTCCTCTCGTTCTACCGCCCTCCCATCTCCGGAAAAGGTTTGTTTGTGGATTAATACCTTTCAAATATTTGAACGTCTGTATCATATCACCCCTGTTTCTCCTTTCCTCCAGGGTATACATGTTCAGGTCCGCAAGTCTCTCCTCATACGTCTTGTAACGCAAATCCCATACCATTCTTGTAGCTTTTCTCTGCACCGCTTCCATTTTTTTTTTACATCCTTAGCAAGGTACGGCCTCCAGAACTGAACACAATACTCCAGGTGGGGCCTCACCAACGACTTATACAGGGGGCATCAACACCTCTTTTCTTCTGCTGGTCACAACTCTCTCTATACAGCCTAGCAACCTTCTGGCTACGGCCACCGCCTTGTCACACTGTTTCGTCGCCTTCAGATTCTCAGATACTATCACCCCAAGATCCCTCTCCTCATCCATAACTATCAGACTCTCCCCACCTAACACATACTTCTCCCGTGGATTTCTACTCCCTAAGTGCATCACTTTGCATTTCTTCGCATTGAATTTTAATTGCCAGACCTTAGACCATTCTTCTAGTTTCCGCATATCCTTTTTCATGTTTTCCACTCCCTCCCGGGTGCCCACTCTGTTACAAATCTTAGTATCGTCCGCAAAAAGTCAAACTTTACCTTCTAACCCTTTGGTAATGTCACTCACAAATATATTGAACAGAATCGGTCCCAGCACCGATCCCTGAGGCACTCCACTACTCACCTTCCCCTCCTCCGAGCGAATTCCATTCACCACCACCCTCTGGTTTCTGTCCGTCAACCAGTTCCTAATCCAGTTCACCACTTCAGGTCCTAACTTCAGCCTGTCCAGTTTATTCTAGTGTCTGATAGCCCGGCACCGACGTTAGACCCACCAGTCTATAATTTCCCGGATCTCTTCTGGAACCTTTTTAAAAAATCAGCGTTACATTGGCCACCTTCCAATCTTCCGGTACCACACTTGATTTTAAGGATAAATTGCATATTACTAACAATAGCTCCACAAGTTCATTTTTCAGTTCTATCAGTACTCTGGGATGAATACCATCCGGTCCAGAAAATTTGCTACTCTTCAATTTGTAGAACTGCCCCATTACATCCTCCAGGTTTACAGAGAATTCATATCATGTTGGGCAGACTGAATGGACCACACAGGTCTTTATCTGCCGTCATAGACTATGTTAGAATATGTTATATTTCTATACAACATGCATAAAATATACTAAAATAAAATTTATAAAGCCCATTTGTATATCACAATACCGCCCGATTTCTACCCACACTGTTGGGAGCTACTGCAGCTTTAACACAGGATTTTAATGTGGAGTAGCTGCAAATTTAACACGGCACCTATTGGGAGCGTTCCCATTACTTTTTTACTACAGGTCATCTGTCAACATTCAGATTAGCATGTGGTACCTGCTCCTGATCAATGCACAAACATTTAGGAGGCGGTAAATTCTGCGTTAGGTGGAAATACGATGCACTAACTGCTAACTTCTTTCCATACCCACTCTCTGCCCTGACACAGAAAGCACTTAAAACCCAGTTTACTGTGTGCTATGAAAATTACCCCAAAGCCCCTTAACATGGCTGTGCACTAGCAGTTAACACAGGGTAAACCAGTAATTAAGGGCCAGATTCTATATAAGGCGCCAAAAAAAAAAACCATGCAGTAAACATTTCCGCCTAAGCATATTCTATAGTGCCTAGATTTAGGCGTGGAACATAGAATACGCTTAGTTGATATCCCAGCGCCTAAAGGCATGCACCTCTGTTTACACCAACGAAAACATGGCGTAAATCCCTGCATGTAGATTTATGCACAATGAGCCATATTCTATAACTACGCATGTAAATTTTGGAATGCCCATGAAATGCCTATTTCCCCACCCATAGCCACACCCCTTTTGAACTGCCCACATTAGAATCTAGGCACAGTTCATTACAGAATACTCTGAGCGAGTTGTGCGCATACCAGTTAGTGCTTATTATTGCTTGTTAAGTGCTTTTATCAACACTGATTACCTTGTTAAGTCAATTAAGTTACGCGCGCTGTTATAGAATACGCCTGGATTTCAGTGCGGATCACTAGAAGACTTATTTTCGAAAGAGAAAGGCATCCATCTTTCGACACAAATCGCAAGATGGGTGTCCTTCTCACAGGGTCGCCCAAATCGGCATAATCGAAAGCCGATTTTGGGCGTCCTCAACTGCTTTCCGTCACGGGGACAACCAAAGTTCATGGGGCGTGTTGGAGGCATAGTGAAGGCGGGACCAGGGCGTGGCTAACACATGGGCGTCCTCGACCGATAATAGAAAAAATAAGGGCGTCCCTGATGAACACTTGGACGACTTTACCTGGTCCTTTTTTTCTTACGACCAAGCCACAAAAATGTGACCTAAAAGACCAGATGACCACCGGAGGGAATCAGGGCTGACCTCCCCTTACTCTCCCAGTGGTCACCAACCCCCTCCCACCCTCAACAAATTTTTTTAAAAATATTTTTCCAGCCTCTATGCCAGCCTCAAATGTCATACCCAGCTCCATGACAGCAGTATGCAGGTCCCTGGAGCAGTTTTAGTGGATGCAGGGCAGTTCAGGCAGGCGGGCCCAGGCCCCCCCCCCCCCCCCCCCACCTTACATTTGTAGTGGTAAATGTGAGCCCTTCAAAACCCACCAGAAACCCACTGTACCCACATCTAGGTAAGCCCCTTTACCCCTTAGGGCTATGGTAGTGGTGTACAGTTGTGGGGAGTGGGTTTTGAGGGGCTCAGCACACAAGGTAAGGGAGCTATGCACCTGGGAGCAATTTATGAAGTCCACAGCAGTAGCCCCTAGGGTGCCAGGTTGGTGTTCTGGCATGTCAGGGGGACCAGTGCACTACGAATGCTGGCTCCTCCCACAACCAAAGGGCTTGGATTTGGTCGTTTCTGAGATGGGCGTCCTCGGTTTCCATTAACGCCAAAAATCGGGGACGACCGTCTCTAAGGTAGACCTAAATTTTGCGATTTGGGCGTCTCCGACCATATTATTGAAACGAAAGATGGACGTCCATCTTGTTTCGGTAATACGGGTTTCCCCACCCCTTTGCCGGGATGTCCTGCGAGGACGTCCTCAGGAAAAGTTGGGTGCCCCTTTCGATTATGCCCCTCTAGGTGCGCTATATAGAATTCATGGATAAGTGCTTAACACTGTTTAGTGGAAGGGGCCTTTGTGTACGGGGAACACTGACACACAGATCATGTTCAAGTAGGCACAGTCTTGCAGTGTGCGTACTTTTTATTCATGTACGCACCCATGCAATTTTATCAGAGCCATTTTCCATGTGGAATGTATTTTATAAAACTATACCCTAAGGAGTCAATTTTCAGTAGCCACCACTGCTGCAAACTACGTAGGCATTTTTGTACCCATAATATAAGTTAGTTTCCCTTTGAAAACACTTAATGCCTTTTATTTAATGTCATTTTCACACACACAAATTTTCATATGCATACAAATTAAACTTACAAAGAAAATAAGCTGCCTAACAAGAAGCTGGGACCAAATCAACTACACAAAAAAGAAGGAATAATTTCAAGGACAGACAACCAATTTCAAAAATGGAATTCAAATACCATGGAACATTACATCATAAGAAATCAAAACATTCCAAAAAAGGAAAACATGTGCTAGTGTAAGATTACATATCCATATCCAAAGGTTGTACAAAGGAGAATTACCTAGAAGTCCCCCTGAATATAGTGCACACTCAATAAACAGGAAGTTATAACTTCTTGTCAAGAAATTGCCTTAGATGTTTAGGATCAAAAATATATTTAATATTATATAATTTTATCAAAGACTTAACTAAATATAGCAAAAAGAAATTGCTTCCTCCCCCCCCACCACTCCCCAGTGCAACTACTTCAGAACCCATCCTCAAAAACTGATGTCTATTTTTGAGTTGCCCAGCAAAAATCCAGAAACAGCCAAATCCTCTCTCCTATAAATATTGTATTCTTAGCATGAAAGTAAAGCCTCAAAATGTTTTTGTCTGCCTCGAAAACAAATGTAGTGGCTAGACTGATTTTCTCAGCTGGTAGATAAGAAAGGATTACTCCACTTTTTTTTATGTACATTGGATGCCCATACAGGCGAGGGCAGAATTTAAAATGTGTATGATTATTTTTAAGATTTTGTATGGTCAGGCTCCAGCATATTTACAACCTATTGTAAGTTTATTGTCAGGAGGTAAAGTTCATAGTCTATGGAATCACATATTGTTATGATATCGTTCATTTTCTAAAATTAATTCTAAAAAATCCTCATCTTCCATTACATTTTCAAGGGTAAAATCTTGGAATTCTTTGCCATCTATAATAAGACAAAAATGTAACTATAGTACATTTCGGAAAGCGGAAAAAACTCTTTTATACTGGAAGCACCTTTTATCAGGTGAACTAATATAGGAATTTGGATGAGGATGAATATTAAGGAAGCATAACGTAGCTTGGGCAGCAGGGGCAATCCCAACAGGGACTCGTTTAACCTCCTGGCTTCCTCAGGGCTTGTTGCTGACACATGTAACTTCCTTATATACATGAATTGAAGTAACTGTTGAAACAACTGGATGTCTTGACGCATTTGTGATACTCTCTATATTGAAGCTACAAGATGATTACAAATCTTACTATAGGAGATTGAGGTTGATTATTTAAAATTAAAGACTTTTCATATATGGAGGGTTTTTAGACCGATGATCGAAACTGTGATACTGAAAATGTTATACCCAGATATGGGAACTATTTAGTTTTCATTAGGTGACAAACTACAGTCAACTGAGGTCTTTTTCCTCCATTTGCTTCTTTTCTACATTTTTGATTATACATATTTTGGCTGAAAAGCTGATTTGATTAATTAGGAGTGGGTGTTTGTTCCACCGTGTTTTTGGTTTCTATTCTATAAAGGCATGCATATTTGCTATAGCAGATAACTGCAAGCAGCATGGACCATGAACATGTATCCAGCTACTACACCAACTTACAGAATTTTGTAAATTACACGGGTCGCATGGCGCACTTAGGCGTGCTCACTTAAGCCTGCCATTGACCTGGCATAAGTGGTCACACCTAAATTTTGTTATACCTATGAGGTTTAGATGCGCCCAGATGCCGTTATAGAATTGGCACTCAGAGCACACTATTGCATCACCTAAACAGTAGTGTCAAGTTATATAACTATCCCCCAAAAGAACATAAAATTGAATATAACCTATCATTCCACATTGCATATTCAGTTTAAATTAAAGCCATCATTCTTCAGAAGTATAATACAAAGTCTCTAAAGATTCTTCTTTTTAAAATGCAAAAAGACCATTTATCATTTCTGCCATGCTCTCTGAAAGCACAGTAAGATAATCAAGTAGCTGCCTTATAAATCACTTGTATAGAAACTTCTGTTTTGACAAAAACAAAAAATAGAGAGTGCTCTAGAAAAAGTACAAGCCTGTTTACTGCAACCATTTCAACAATACAGTTCTCTATCTGATAATTATACCTACTACAGCTAGAAGACACGTCTTGCTTGTAATAGAAAATAGAAACAACTGCTGATGTCTGTAATGAACTTATGTCTAAGAAATACTTTAATGCTTCATTGAAATTACACAAGTACAAACTCTTTACTTTTTAATTATTTTGACGTGGCTCTAAATATTACAGGACAAAATCCTGAGTTAAAATGAAGGCTGAGTTAACCTCATAGCAAATGGGCTGCGAGTCACAGAAAGCTGAACAGCTGACTGAAATATTTTACTTTTAATCTGCTATTTTGCCATTGCTATTTTAGAATTTTGCTATATAATCCAGCTGCCTAATCTCTGCTTTACAGGTGCCTCACCTCAAAGGTGGGAGTAGATAATCATATTTTGATGAACCCTAATATCTTCCCACCCATCCTATTAATAGTTTTTAGTTTTTTTGTTTGTTTGTTTTTTAGCATAAAAGAAAAGTCATAATAGAGATTCCTGCAGGCAGTGGGTTAAGTCCATGAGTAGTTCTTTATGTGCCAAAATTCTGGGTCCACATGGCAGCCCCAGCTAAGTATTTGTGTCGATTAGAAAAGGAGCGTGGATATAAGCATGTAAGTGGCAGTGAAAGGTTAGAGAACTAGGTAGAAAAACAGTACTTACTAAGCAGACACATCTGCCACCATACCTTCCCTCCACAAAATGATTGAAGAGGATACTCTGAGGTAGGACATATGAGTCACTGCGGAACCCTAGATGCCTGGCCACCTCATTTTGTGTAGTTTATTTTTTTTATTGGGATTTTGTGTAGTTTATTTATTTATTGGGATTTTATTAACCACCTTTATGAAGAGATTCACCCTTGGAGATATATAGCAGGTACAGTTTAACATAAAACTTACAATTTTGTTGACAGCATAACAACAGTAAAATAACCAAGTATAAACATAAATACAATAAATGAGGTAAACTTTAAAACAGCAAATTGAAACCTAATAATAGAACTATGGTGAAACAGTGGTGAAAATATACACTTTCAACAGCTCAGGAATTCAATTACAAGAGATATAACACAAGGGGCAAGACCATTCTGAAATGATGGAGAGCCTACCAGAAGTTCCGCAAGGTTGGCCATTCCAGATATGTTATTTAACATCTTTTTGAAGCCCCTAGTTGTACTTCTGGGTAGTCTGAGATTGGATTATAGAATTTATGCTGATATCCAGTCTTTTTTAAATTAAGACAACCTTACTCTAAGACTTTGGTGTTTTTAATTATGCCACTGAATATGGTCAACCAACAGATGTAAGTTAGGGCCCCTTTTACCAAACTGCGGCATAAGGGGGCCGGCGCTAGCATCAGTGTGTGTTTTACACATGCGCCGAGGCCCCCTTTTACCGCAGCTAGTAAAAGGGAAATCTCGTCTTCCTATAGGAAATGGCCAGGCGGCAAGTAAAACACTTGCCACATGGCCATTTCGGAGGGGTGCCCTTACCGCCACCCACTGAGGTGGCCGTAAGGCTCCCGCATTAACACTGCGGTAACTGGGCAGCATGCGGCACTGCCCGATTACCGCTGGGTACACTCCGGTGCTACAAAAATAAATTTTGTAGTGCCGGAAATGACAGTGTGCTAGGGGCGGTACTTCCTGTACAGCAAGTGGAAAGGCCGCGTTGGGCTTACCGCCACTTAGTAAAAGGAGCCCTTAATCGCTTAAAACTGAATATGAGTAAAACACATATTGTGGTTTTGTCTAGCTATCCAGTTTTATCTTTTCCATAGTTGTGTTTGATTGATGGTGCGGAAGTTCAATTTGTGCAAAAGATTAGCTTCCCGATATTCAGTGCTATTTAACCGACCAGGAATGGCTCCTGGCTGGTTAAATAGCATTTAGCCAGCTAACGACTAATATTCAGTGGGAGATACCCGGTTATCTCCATTGATCATTCGCGGTTAGTGCACAGTGGCTAACCGGCTATATCGCATGATATAGCCGCCTATCAGCTAAGTTTAGTGGGCAGATCAGACCGTATAAATAGCAGTCTTATCTTTGCCCATTATTAACTTAACCAGACAGCACTGAATATTAAACAGTTAAGTTAGAGCTGGCCACCAGACACAACCTGGCATTGAATATCCAGGGTCAACACCGACTGCGGCACTTATGTAGTCTGCCTCCCACCAGCTAAATATCAGCCCCTAGGACTCTAGGTGTGATGCTTAATTATCTCTTACCATGTACAATCAGGTTAGTAAAATGATTAAGACAGTTTTTTTACAAGTTAAAAGTTGCTAGACGTTTGAAGAACTTTCTAACCCGGCAATTTCCGAATGGTAGTGCAAAGTACTATTATGCCTTATTTTGACTACTGTAACGCTTTATTAATAGGTATTCCGAAGTGCTATTTGAAATCTTTAAATGTTGCTCAAAACGCCGTCACGTGTGTGATCACAGAACTTTCTAGATATGATCATATGGTTATCAATAGAAATCAAACAAAATAAAACATGGAAAAAAAAATAAGATGATACCTTTTTTATTGGACATAACTTAATACATTTCTTGATTAGCTTTCGAAGGTTGCCCTTCTTCCTCAGATCGGAAATAAGCAAATGTGCTAGCTGACATAGTAATGCTTGAATATTTTCACTTATATACACTGACAGTCTGACAGGGTGGGAGGAGGGGGGTGGGTAGGAAGTATGCATGGGGACATCAAAGCATATCATTGATATTCTAACAGGGTGGGTGTGGATAGGTAAGGGGAGGGTGATCAACAGAGACATACTCCCTCCCCTCCCCTATCCATGTTTTCTGATGTGTTGCACACTAATAGTAATAACAATGGTACTAGTCTATGTATTGGCAATATAGATCATTTGTGTCACTGATATATTTTAATATGTTTTAGAAGGTTTTATTATGTTATATAATACTATTATTTTGTTAGTTTTTGTTTCATTTACTATGGTTTGTCTAATATTGGCATTATGTATGTAAGATTGTTCTCGACCTAGAATTATGAAGATAGTGCAAAATATAAAGCTTGTGAAATAAATCAGTAAATAAAATTGTGTCATAATAATATAGGAAAAATAGAAACAAAAATATGAAGCACGAAGCAAGTGCAAAGAAAGCCAGTGATAATTATATACTCTGAAAGAGAAGAGAAAAGATATACCAAAACATAATAAGAAAGAAAACATAAGGAAAATTAACTCCTAAACATATACTGGCCAATTTTCAGAGCGATTTAAGCAGACAGGAACCTCTCCTGCCCGCTTAAATCACTTCCCGCTGCCTAAGAGGGGATATTCAGCGGCACTTAACCGGAGAGTGCCGCTGAATATCCCCACAGACAGCACAATAAAAAAGTGGGCCGTTCAGGGGCAGCACTGGGGAGGTGCTTCAGATTATGCACCTGCTGCCAATATTCAGTGCTGGTATCCACATTGCTAAGCAGCTTAGGACAGTTCAAAAGCTGCCCTAAATTAGGCAGCTTAGCTATGCGGGTACTGGCACTGAATATCAGGTCTGAACCCACATAACTATTTTTTTCTAAAACTCTCCTAATCCCCCTCCCAGCCTAATTCTCTCCTCCTACCCCCCCTAGCCGCGATGCCCTAAGTCTTTTCTCTCTGCCCCCCAGTCTACGTAGGCCCCCTGGGCCTATCTGTCTGTCTCCCTGGTGGTCCAGTGGGGGTCTTTGGGGGGCAGGAGCATAGCCCTCTTGCTCCTGCCCCCTCACGGCTGCCTGTCAAAATGGCTGCCACAACAAGTCACGGGGGGGGGGGGGCTAAGGGTATCTCAGCCAGGGGGTAGGAGGGAGGGGGTATAGAGAGGCTAGGAAGGGGATCAGAAAGTTTTTAGAAAAATAATTAGTTATACGGGTGCCAGTTCAATATTCAGGGCTGGCACCCGCATTACTCTCTTATGCGGCCGCGGCTGACTATCGGATGGGCCTGCATAACCTCTGGAACCCAGCCCGCCCACATTTAGCCCCTAATATTCAGTACTGATGCCTGGACATAGCCTGGCACTGAATATTACGGGCTAATTTAGCCGGCGATGGTTAGCGTTTACAATAACGCTGACCATCACCGGCTGAATATCTTAATGTACTGATTACTTTCATAGGTAATAGTAATAATACATTTGCATGGAAATATTTAAAAAAGCAGTTTCAAGTATGAAAACCTTAGATTTTAACTGAAGAAACGCTGTACAGCGAACCTGTGTTGCTTTAGCCACATATGGAAAATTCTGCACATGCTGACCACAAAACAAAATATTTTTTTCTTACAAGAGGTTTTCAAAATCAAAAACTTATCTAGTTCAGATGCAAGGAAGACTGCGGGCCCAATGCACAAAGGCAGTAAAATTAACTGAGTCGCAAACAGCAACCAATGCACAAGGGGGATCCCATGCAAATGAGATGCGCAGATCCCCCTTTGTGCATCGGTTGATGTTTGAGACTCAAATCTCACAGCTTACACAAAAAACCCTGGTATTCCAGTGGACCGCCTCCCAACCCCGACAAAATGCCCTGGTGATCCGGTGGACCCCGGACCCCCCCCCCCCCCCCACCTCCTGACCCCTCCTGTACCCCCTGAAACAATCCTTTGGTGGACCAACGAATTGCAGCCCCTGCACCCTAATGGTCTAGTGACTCCATCCCCTCCCCAATACCTTAAAAAAGTTGGGCAGGAGGGCAAGTGCAACACCACCTCCCTCAGGCCCCACCGCTTTCAAAATGGCAGAACCCAGCCCCTGCCGGTGCATTGTGTGTTGTACTGGGCAGGACTAAACAACATATAAGAAGAAAAACTCCTTATATATTTAGCACCACATAGCACTTCTTATCACAAATGCAGACACAGCAATAGTTGTTAAGTAATTTCAGTAATTTTAACTTCCTTCTCTATTCCCATTACTTTATTTTATTTATTTTTGGCAAAATGTGTATGGCAGGTAGGGATGGACAATCTCCTGAAAGATAGGAGATCACAACCTGGGAAATTGACCTGTTGGGCTACTGAGGCAAAAAACTTTTGTACATTGACTCAAAGGCATCCTCCTATGTTACCATGGTGCCATACACATTAACCTTTAGTAGAATGACCAATAGCTGAATTTAAGGTTGTGATGGGCAGCACATGTGAAGTGGAAGAGCTCTATTTTTCAGAAATCCAACAGATCGGACTATCTTCTTTGAAATAATGGTAGAGAAATCATTCTAATTCTTTCATTTCTTTCTGTCTTTAATTTTAAAATGAGATAACTGGCCTGATGAAATTTTGGAGACTATAAGGTCAGCTTCTTGGAAGGAGATAAAGAATAAGGGGAATCTAGCAGATATGATGCTGTGAACACTGAGCAGTCTATGGATATAGTAAAAGACAATCATACCCAGTGTGTTTTTTCTAGTGAAAAAGGTGCCGGTACTCAAATGTCAGGGCCACCCTTTGCGGTGGGGTGATCACTGAGGGACACACCCTACAATAGACAGGCCCCCTGCAACCAGTCACAGAATCTATGACAAGGTAGAATTGGTGTGTAGAGTCTGAGCTCTTTCATTAAAACTTGGGAACCATGGGTCAATTTTAGCAGACAATGAAAAAGGTGCCGGTACTCAGTACCCCCACAAAAAAGCCCTGATCATACCAAGTGTCTATATACACTTTATGCAATAAAAAAAACACCTTTCTTGGTGGAGTTCAAACAAGAGCCTAATTAGCCATCTGAATGGAAATGCATATCCTAAGGTGGGGGAGGAGTTGGAAATGGAGCTCTATAAATAAGAGTGCAGTCCCTGTTTAGAGAGGAAAGCAAACATGGCACCTAGAGATCATCACAAACCTTAATGGAACTACAGAGGTTTTACTAGTGTGACGAAACAGCCACTACGTTGATATATGACTACAGTCACAATTCTAGGCAGGGGAACCTCTAGAGCGTTGGCCAAACTAACATTCTGCTCAAGAAAGCATCTGCACTAGAGACCTTGGAGTGAGCTAGAAAAAAAGCATTGTTTTTGGTCCTTCATTTCAAAAAGGTTCATGACAGCACTCCAGAAGGATGATATGCTTTGCAGTCAATGTTAAAGGGGGCAAACATTTTTAAATATAAAAGGTTATGTGGCTCAACAGAATGTTCACACGTGTTCCATTGTCTAGGGAAGCATGCTGACTGAACAATTCCAGCTTATGTTTTCAATAATCGTGTTTTTTGTTTAACTTTTTTATTGGTTTCTTAAAGTTACAAACTGAAACCAACAGATTAGGTTAATAAGCAAGAACTTCCCAGAGTGCCTAATTCATGTATACTCATTGATATTCTGAAGAATGTCCATACAGTTGTCCAGTGGCACCCATAGAGGCTGACATTTGTCTACATAATTCCTTCTTTGGGCTGCTAGATATTTGTACTTACAAATGGAACAAACTAGATTCCACCAGTGATTAATGTCTTGTCACAACTGTGGCCGTGATCCCACTTTCAGTCTCACCTTGTCTCCCAGTGGTCAGCTTCAGAGGTGGCTTCAGTCTGTATTTTCCTTGCATTGTTGCCCCTGCTACCACTTCTGTGTTTCAAGCCTCACTCTGGTGTTCTGTGGGCTTCAAGCCTCAGTCTGGTATGCTGTGAGCTTCAAGCCTCAGTCTGGTATTCTGTGTGTTTCAAGCCTATTTCCTTTAGTTGTGACATCATCAGTGAAGGCCCTCATAAGGAAGGTGAAGACATTCATTTGGGGTCTTGCAACGCCAAAGGTCTCCAGGTTTGTCGGTGTGCTTGTGTAATACTTCTGCCCAGTTTCCTAGTCAGTGTGCTTCTGTAGCATTTCTGTCTTATTTCCTAGCTAGTGTGCCTGTGTGGGCACTTCTGCCTAGTTTCTTTTGTTAGTGTGCCTGGGTGGCACTTCTGCTTTGGTTCTTTTTCTGTTTGTCTGTGTGCAAAGGTTAGCACTTCTGTCTTAGTTATTTGTCTGTTTGTTCTGTTCTTTCATTCTTAATGGCTGTGTGGCACAGCCTTGCTCTTCTGTGTGGCTTCCCTCTACCCTTGTGGCCATGTGGCTCAGCCTTGGGTTCTGCCTAGTCTGCCTTGCCTAGTATTATGCCTAGTGCTCTGCCTAGTCTGTCTTGCCTAGAGTTCTGCTAGTCTGCTTCTGTCCTGTGTGTACGTTCCTTCTCTTTTTCCTTCTGCCATTGTGCATGGGTTCCAGTTCAGCCTTGCAGCCCATGTGAGAGGGCTCTAGTGTGCACAGGTTCCAGTTCGGCCTTGTGGCCTGTTTGAGTGCCCTTCTTCTAGCTTTACTTGGCTCTGCTCTAGTTTACCCCATTCCTGCCTGTGTGCTTCTTGCACTTCTAGTCTATTCCAGTCCTGCCTAGTCAAGCTCAGTTCCTGTCTACCCCGTTCCTGTCTGTGTGCTTCTTACACTTCTAGTTTGTTCCTGTCTTGCCTAGTCAAGCTCAGTTCCTGTGTATCCCATTTCTGTCTGTGTGCTTATTGCACTTCTAGTCTGTTCTAGTCCTGCCTGTTTAGTCCAGTCCTTGGAAGGTTCACCTGCTACTGCCATTCGTTACTGGTTAGTAGATCATATAGGGTTAAACTAGGTTTTATTTTTTACATGTTTAACCTATACAGACACAAGGCTCGCTTTTTTTTAATATATTTATAATATAAAATATTACATCCTCAAAATAAAAGAAAGCTAGAGAAAGGCAATAAACTGAGCATATATCATCTATTTATTGCAAAATGATGCCCAAGCTGTGAAAACATGTGATTTGGCTCATAGAAGGCAGTTCTTGCTGTCAATACTGCAATAAAAATGAGCAAAATTATTTTATTAGAGAGTGTAGCTATGGTATATCATTTTAATGTGAAATACAGAAGAGTTAAACAAATAAGCTAGCACATAGCTTAGCAAATAATGGATGGGTAGTTGGGTTAGAAATAATCTATTTATGGTTCTGCTTATTTGACCTAACTCAGAAAAATTAAATTGTGTTTCCTTTCAGAAAAAGTAACCACCAGGATTCTATACACGGCGCCTTAATTTCCAAGCAGAAATCAAAGCGTATTCTATAACAATGAACATAATTTAATTGGTTAACTAGCTAATCAGAGCTGTTAAATGGATGTTAACAAGAAATTAGCACTAACTGGGATTAAGATTTACATGCACATCTCACTAAGCATATTCTGTAACGTGGTACACATAAATTCTAAATTCTATAGTTGAACAGTGGGAGTAGTTATGGGAGTGAAAAGGGCGGGTTTTGGGCATTTCTAAAATCTATGCACGTTATTATAGAGTACATCCGCTCCGCACCTAATTTACGCATTGGGATTTACACCAGGTTTTGGATGGCATACTTGATCGCAACTAAATTTAGTCATGCAGAGCAGCACTCAGTATATTCTATAATGTACGCCTAAATTAAAGTGCACTTTATAGAATATGCTTTGATTTCTGCGCGGAAATTGAGGTGCAATATATAGAATCTAGCCCAATATGACTAAAGTACATAAATTATAATTCTTCTAGAATGAAACTATATTTTCTAATTTCATTTTGCTCATATTAGGGCAGTCACAGCTTTCTTCTTTCTGACTGAGACTTCCTTCCCCATCAAGCCCCTCAGTAGAGGATTTGGTTTTCTGCTTTTCCAAGAAAATCTTTGACTGCCGAGCCCCCTTGTGACAATGGACTCAGCCAACACAATCCAATCTGCTCCCCCAGGATTTGTGTCATCTTAGGATCCTATGCTCTTGTATTCCTCTCTATCTCAGGGGTCTTCATCAACCAGCTTATCAATCGTCTAATTTTAATCTTACATCATTCATCTCTTTAAGTGCCTGCTCTCTGCACCTTGTTCCAAGCACCAGCTTCAAATTCCCATTCATGGACTAATCCCTCTTGTCCTGTTAATGATTAATCACAGTTTGAGTACTGCGATAGATCCATGTGACTGGAAGAGGGCAGTTATCTGCCATATCTTAAAAAAAAAATCTTTGGATATAGCAGATACATCAATTTATAGACCAATTCTGAATTTACCAATCTTGTCAAAACTTACTGAAAAGCTAGACTTTGACCACTTTCTTCAGCATGTTGAACAACCATACATTCTTCATCTGCATCACTCAGGATTCAGACCATGACACAGCACTGAAATTTTCCTTGCAAACTTAGTTAATGATCTTCACAGTGCCTTGGACAGTGGAAAAGTAGCCCTGACTATTTCCTTAGATCTTAGTTCTACTTTTAGTCCTGTAGATCATGGCTTGTTCTTATCTAGATTATCGAACATGTGTTACAGGAATGGTCTATCAAAGGTTTCACTCATACCTTTCTAACCAAACACATGCTACTTCTAGAGCCTTTCTTTTCTCATTCATGTGTGGGGTGCTGTCACAGTCAGTCACTTGTATCTCGGGAACCGCCTCAGGAAGTGAGCCCTTGTGCTGGTTCTAGAGAAGGTACCAGACCCGAAGGTGAAGGAACAGTTTAGAACAGGCAGTCAGATAAGCCCAGTGCTTCACCTACGATGACCGCCGTTCCCCAGAGGTTGAGCCCCTGGGTTTAGGCGGCCAGCAGTACTTCGGGGGTAGCTGGGCAAGAGAAGACTAACTTATATGATGTGAAGCCCCGCCCAGCACATCCTAGGATACACTGGGCAGGGTGCCACCATTTTGCAGGTGGCGCCGAAGGAAGAGGAGGGAGGCCACTTCCCTCCTCCAACTCAAGGTAGGGGGGTGGGCAGATTGACTGCGGCCCACTGGGCCACCAGGGACTTCTTACAATGCTGGGGTGGGTTAGGGGGGATGGAGACCCACCGGATCTCCAGCCCTCCCTGAACCTGTGTTGGGGCAGGGGTAGTTGGGGTCTGGTGGTCCCATGGACCTCCAAGCCCCTGTGTTTGACAGCTCTGGGCTTTTCACAGCCCAGACCTATCAAACAAGTGCGGGAGGATTGCTCAGGCACAATCCTCCTGCACTTCTACCCTATGATCAAAGAGAATTGCGTGCTTAAATTTGCATGCAATTATCTCTGATCATAGGTGCGGTAAAGCTGTTCCAGAGCTATTTTTAGAGCGCGGTTTGGAACAGCGTAGGGCTTTTTATCATCTGCCCTTAAGTCGTTGCCATTATAAATCTAGTTTTATTGTTCTTCACCATTTTCACACTATCCGTATATTCCTTGACACCTCAGCTTACATGATCCTTTTTTATGCTTTAGTTATTTCATGTACAGTCTGTTCTTGCTGTCCGCGCATTTGGTATTCACGAAAGATAAAGTGTAACCCATTTTCACTATTCATGGGCATTTCCACTAATTTGCAGCCTGCACAGTGTAGTTCAAGTGCAAATGAAAGTGTGTTCCCATGAGGAAGAAGATATTCATAGAGCTGTGTGTGAGTACTGTCACACCTAAAACCTGTATACACTGTACTTTTACAAAAAAAAATACTGTGTATAAAATACATTTATAAAATGCACAGTATAATAAAAGTAAGCTGTTCTTTACAAGAAGGCTACATTGTCTTGTCTGTCTGTATTTTCAGATTGTAAGCTCTGTTGAGCAGGGATTGTCTCTCTGTGTCAGGTGTTCAGCGCTGCGTGCGTCTGATAGCGCTATACAAATGCTAATAATAATGAAATGATGAGCTAATGGCATTCACTTTTACTACCTAACAGGGTCGAACAGGAACCTAACACCCTTTTTCCCCATAGATCAATGGTTCCATATTCGCATTTTCAGTATTGGCTTTCTAGGAATCTAACCCCAGCAAATGGCGAGAATGGATTGTACTGTAACACTGTTTATGTTGGTATTCATGTTAACTTAATGAAACATCTAGTGTCTGTTTAAACATAGATACTCGTATATCTTCCAATGCAAGAAAGTTTGACTAATGGAGTTCCTTTCTCACTGGTTTCTGTCCCCTCACAAGCTCTCTCACTCTATGAGACATTGCTAAGCAGGGGAGGAAGTAGACTAGTGGTTAGAACATCCTGCACTGCCCCAGGGCCAGCTAACATAACTTGTGCACAGTACTTTGCATACTTTGTATACATACCTCTATGGGGAAGGAGGCTTAGCAATTAAAGGATACAGTTAATATCTCCCAGGCCCTCCTATACCTCATGTATGACCTTCTGTGGCCTGGGAGGATGAAGTACCTTACAGAGAAACAGCCTTGCTAAAAGCAGGGTGTCGGCATAGGTGAAATTTGACTGTCGCCATTTCAATGCAATTTTTTTCTACTGTCCCCATCACATGATCTTATGACATCATTAGATGCTGACACAAATAGGCGCTGATCCGTTTCTATGCTGATGTGAAATTGGTGCTAATTGGTTTCTATACAGCGCATGGAAATTTAAGCAGATTCTATATATAGCAGACTGACTAGGCATATAGACGTATTCTATAAACGGCATGGATGTCCATTTCAAAATCTTTGCTGATCAGAGCTTGGGGGTAGTTGGTTGAAATTTGTTCGACTTAGGGGGTTACTTGACTTGAAGAAGCTGAGACACACTGCTCTATTGAACATAATTTTATTAATTATTTGTGATTATGCTGGGCTGCTATTTCAGTTGTGTCTATTGAACTTTATTTTTTGATTTTGCCTTTATAAATCAGGCATGTTTCTGAACCTTTCTATAGGTGCTCTATTAGAAAACTATCCCCATTAAGTACATATACTCAGAGTAATTAGTGTAATTTATATAATATGATGCAATGGTTGCTATCATCAGAGAACCAACTAAAATTTACTTAAAGGGAGCAATAATGGTCACTGTATTGAAATAAGACCTTTGGACTGCACACCTTTTATAAATCAGCTTACTAAAAAATTACATTTAATGCTTAGTTATTGAACAGTAAAAATGCCATATGACTTAGGATGTTTGTAGGAGCTATTATATTAAGTCATTGCGAGGTGCTAACCCCCACCCCACACACACACACACACACACACACTGAGCTTCCGTTCTGTTGCCACAGTTTTCACCAGAGGGCCCCTAAGGACATTATGTAGCTACCATGCCAATCAAAACATTAAGTCAATTGAATTTCTAGTCATATCAGAGACTTCTACCTCTGCAGTTTTTGCCCACTTATAGCATTAAAGCCTTTTTTTCTAAAATATCCAATAATGTCTTTAATAAGCAATGAACTGAAACATTTTCCCTATAATCTTCTTCATTCCCAGCAAATTTACTAGATCCAAAATGATAGTGTTTGAGTTTGGATCATAAGTCTGAATGTAATGTAGGTAAAATATATCAGTATTAAAATGTACTTGCTGGCAGGCTGCTTAATCACCTAACTGATGGTTGTTATGTTTGTATCACTACAGAGCTGATCCAGTTATCCTCTCCCACTACCTGAGTCTGAGAGGCCAGGCCCCCAACAGTAATCAGACAGTACTAAGCCTGGAGCTAGTGCTAACTTCAGCAGTGAGGGCCTTCAAGCCTTTTTGTTCCTGGAAGCCCTGTTGGTACTGCCCCTCTGACGCATACGTTTCAAACAGGGCAGAACCAACAGAGCCTTCCCAAGAGCTAGTGGTGTATTATTTATTATTATTATTTATTGCACTTGTATCCCACATTTTCCTACCTATTTGCAGGCTCAATGTGGCTTACAGAGACCTGTTATAGCATAACTATACCAGGTTAAAGAAAACAATTGGTATTACATAGAGGTAGAGGAATACAGGTAGACACCTGGGGCCCCTAAAATCTATTGGTTTGACTGGCAGGGGTCCCCAAGCCCCACCAGCAGAAGCTTTCCTACAGCAGTATTGGGTGTCCCCTGTGTGCATGCTACTTATGTCTCTATACAGCCAAGTATCCTTCTGACTACAGCCACCGCCTTCTCACACTGTTTCATCACCTTCAGATCCTCAGATACTATCACCCCAAAATCCCTTTCCCTATTTGTGCATATCAGCCTCTCAACTCCTAGCACATATGGCTCCCTTGGATTTCTACTCTCTAAGTGTATCAATCAACTCTGCACTTCTTTGCATTGAATTTTAATTGTCAAACATTAGACCACTCTTCTAAATTTTGCAGACCCTTTTTCATGTTTTCCTTTCCCTCCAAGGTATCCACTCTGTTACAAATCTTGGTATCATCCACAAAAAGGCAAACCTTACCTTCTAACTAGAGAATGGCACAGGGACCCGTGGTAATCTGCTGTAAACCACGGTAAACCTTTTGTTTACCAAGGTTTACAGTGGGTGCAAAACTTTCTACCGCCCCACAGGAGTGGTAAAAAGTTTTGATCCCACGGTAAAAAATAACAACCATGATTACCGCAGGTCCGGCGTCTCCTCCCTCTCTCCTTCCTTTGTTGTTCCATCCCTTACTTTCCTCCCTCTCGCTACACAAGGAGATTTACCATAGGCCTGCTCCGGAGCCTTCCCTTCCCTCCTCTATTGAATCCCACCTTCTGAGTCAAATTCCAGTTTCATGAAACAGAAGTTACAGCAAAAGGCAGGATCTGGAGGAGGAAGGCCCCGAAGAAGGCCTATGGGGAATCTCCTTGCCTCGCGACGGGGAGGAAGGTAAAGGAGGGAAGAACATAGGAAGGAAGGAGGGAGGGAGGGAGGGAGGGAAGAGATGCCAGACCCGCGGTAACTGTGGTTTTTATTTTTTAGGAGGGGTACTGCTGGACCCATGATGAAGAATGGAGGGTAGTGCTGTACCCGTGCTGGAGAAGGGGGGGGGGGGGTAATGCTGGACCCGTGCTGGTGAAGGGGGGGGGGATAATGCTGGACCCGCGCTGGACCAACGCTGGAGAGTGGGAGATAGTGCTGGACCCATTTGGAAAAGGGGGGCAGTGCTGGACCCATGCTGGAGGAGGGGTAGTGCTGGACCCACACTGGAGAAGGGGGGTAGTGCTGGACCTGCACTGGAGAAGGGGGGCAGAGCTGGACCCACACTGGAGAGGGGGAGATAGTGCTGGACCCACGCTGGAGAAGGGTCGGCAGTGCTGGACCCATGCTGGAGAAGGGGGGTAGTGAACGATCCATGCTAGAAAAGGGGGGGGTAGTGCTGGACCCAAGATGGAGAAGGGGGACAGTTCTAAACCCATGCTGGGAAAGGAGGGCAGTGCTGGACACATGCGGGGGAAGGGGGTAGTACTGGAGAGAGGGCTGGAACTGAGGGACAGCAGGGCTGGAGCTGAAGAGGCAAACAGAGCAAGAGAGAGGGAGGGCAAGAACTGAGTGAGGGGCAGCACTGAATGGAGGGAGGGAGGGCTAGAGCTGAAGGGGACAGAGACAGCACTGGAGGGATGGACGGAGCTGAAGGGGACAGAGACAGCACTGGAGGGATGGACGGAGCTTAAGGGAACAGAGGCAGCACTGGAAGGATGGACGGAGCTGAAGGGGACAGAGGTACTGTTGGAAGAAGGGCTGAAGGGGTCAAAGGGAGGGCTGGAGGGGAGGGAAAGAAGGGAGGGTGAGATGCTGCTTGCAGATGGTATATGGAGTGAACACAGAGGGGGCAATGCTTATTATTGGAGGGGGCATATAGACACAGAGGGACGATGCTAGCGTTGGGGGGATAGGGACACGGGGGAGGGAATAGGGACATAGAGTGGTGATGATGAATGAAGGAAGATGGTCACAAGGGAGATGATGGACAGGGAAGTATAGGGTACACAGAGAAGTGATATGCTGAACACAGGGAAAGATAGGTACACACAGAGATAGAAGAAATGTCAAATGGGCAAGAGACCCTGGCAAATGAGTCAAGAAGACAGAAGGAAACAGAAACCAGAGCCTGGGACCAACATGATTTGAAAAATAAAATGATCAGACAACAAAAGATAGAAAAAAAATTATTTTCTATTTTGTGATTAGAATATGTCAAATTTGAAATGTGTATCCTGCCAGAGCTGGTGTTAGATGTGGCTAGGGCCCAGGGCAGAAATTTGGAAGAGGACCCTAAAAGCCCACCAGGCCGTGCCTTCTTCAGCTTTCAGCAGACTTAGGACTCTCTCTGGCCAGGGGACAGTTGTCCTAGTTGCACTCCCCTAACACCATCCCTGGAATGTGTGATACTAATATTTTGCCTGGCATAGGAGGAAATGCATCTCTTTCTTTGGTGTGGCTTCTTGGGGTTTTGGTTTAATATATGATTATCAATTTTGGTCAGCTAATATGTATTTGGCATATGTGGTCTGTGTGTGTGCATACTGTTAGCATAATTTTTCTATGTAGCATTCTGTAGTAATTTGGCTTGTTCAGTTTTCTCAGTAGTGGAGGGCATATTTGTGAAAAGGGAGGGGAGACAGAGTTGTTTTTTTTATCCTTGTTCTGTATTGGTTGTGATTTATAAAATGACAGTTGTACAGAATATTGTTTCTTTTTATACTTCAATAAAATGATGTAAATATAAAATCCAAACTGTATGAGGCTTCTGCAGATGATATCACACAGAGTCCGCGGGGATGGGGACAAACTTGTTCCTGCGTCATTCTCTACTACTAACCCTTTGGCAATGTCACTCATAAATATATTGAACAGAATCAGCCCCAGCACCGATCCTTGAGTCACTCCATTACTCATCTTTACTGAAATCTACATCTAGCACATATCCTCGATCCAATTCTCTGATCACCCAGTCAAAGAATTCAATCAGATTCGTTTGATACAATTTACCTTTGGTAAAACCATGCTGTCTCGGATCTTGTAACCTAATGCATTCCAGGAAATTTACAATCCTTTCCTTCAGCATCACTTCCATTACTTTTTCAATAACCAAAGTGAGACTTACCGGCCTGTAGTTTCCAGCTTCTTCTCTGACACCACTTGTGAAAAGGGACCACATCGGCTCTTCTCCAATCCCACGGAACCTCTCCCATCTCCAAGGATTTATTAAACATATCTTTAAGAGGACCTGCCAGAACCTTTCTGAGCTCTCTCAATATCCTGGGATGGATCCTGTCCGGTCCCATGGATTTGTCCACCTCCAAATTTTCAAGTTGTTCATAATTACCCTCTTCAGAGAACGGTGCTATACCAACTTCATGCTCATATGTACCTTTGCCAAGCAATAATGGTCCTTCTCCCGGATTTTCTTCTGTGAACTTGTTTTTTCCTCATTATTTTCCACATAGTGGTTCACAGCATCTTTCAGTCTCACAATTCCATTTTTAGTTTCCTCCTTTCACTAAAATACCTGAAAAAATTCTTGCCTCCCCTCCTTACATTTCCAGCCATTTTCCACTTGTGCTTTTGCCAGACGTATATCTCTTGGCTTCTTTCTGTTTCATCCGGTATTCCTCTCTGTGCTCCTCTTCTTGAGTTTTTCTGTATTTCATGAATGCCAACTCTTTTGCCTTATTTTCTGAGCCACTTGCTTGGAGAACCATATCGGTTTCCTTTTTCTCTTGCTTTTACAGAAGTCTCATTCCCCAATGCAGGAGAAAGGCAGCTGACGCTAGCCTACTATGTGAGCAAAACTGAGGTAACTTGTTGGTGAAATGAGTGGCCAACAAGATCCATCGAAGAAGTGCCCCACTCTCAAACGAGCTGATGGGCAACGCCCATATTGAGAGACCATGTGTGGGGTGGTATCATTCTGCTCAGTCTGCTCGCTAGCCTGTTGTCTTTCCCTGCCAGGTAGGTGGCCCGGAGCACCATTTCAGGTCTACATCCCGACAGCTTCCTGACAGAAGGGGTAGGATCCCATACTCCCCTGCTTGCTTACATAGTGCATGGCTACTTGCAACTTCCCAAGTATCCATTAATGAAACAGTCTGAGGAGTTGGCTTTAAAGAGGAAAGACTCGCTGTTCAAATGAAAAACCACCACTTTTTGTAAAGTCCTATCTTGAAAACAGTTATGGCAGTAGGCCTACCATCTTTGGTTTTAGAAATATCCAACCTTTAAGAAACAAGGAGGGAGGGAAGGAGGTACAACTAGCAGAGTTCAAAGATGCTCCTTTAGAAAGAGGAGAAAGAAAACATTTTAGAGCTTAGGTCTTGTACTGGTCCACTGATCAGATGCTTATCCATGGGGCCTTTTGTTACCAGAATAAACATGGGAGTAGCTTTTGACTTCACTTTAAATTTACCCATAAATACTCTTGAGCCCAGCCTAGCCAAGTACACCAGAAGCAAATAAGAAAACTGAACTTATCTTGAATTTCACCAACTACGCTCATCAAGTCCTTCACCACCAGGTCGCCACTGGGTTTCTAAGAGGTGTGACTTACTCCTTAGGGTATGCCCCTTCAGGCACATGCCACAGCACAGCTCTGATTTTAAAGCCTCCTTCCTGATCATACTGATGTGAGCATGACACCACCTGCCTGTACAGGCTCGAGAGCAACTCCAGGCTCTCCTCCTCCTTTGGTAAAGTTACATCCATCCGTGCTCTTGCCCAAGGTAAGTCTTCACATAACAAATCCTCTTGAACTTTCAGATTATATAGTTTTGTTATAAGGTGTCAGACTTTCTGTCTGTGAGTCAGATTGCAATATATCAATTTGGAAGAAGAACTGCATCTGCAGCTGTGCGTGCAAATTTAATTTACGAAATATGCAGTGACCAGGCCCTCAGGCCACACTTTCATAAAATGTTTGACTGTATGGATATTTTGTCAAGAACTGATAATGCATTCAAACAATCTGTCCACTGAAAACTCTTTAATTAGACAACACTACTGACCCTCATTGTCCAGGTGGCACATATAATTATAATCTACAGTAACCCTTAGATTATGCCTGCCTTTTCCCCTGCTGTCACCAGAGAAAGCAGAATGGCTTACATATAATGGGGTTCTCTGTAGACAACAACAGGGAATAGAAGACATTTTCCCTCCCCCATCCCTGGCCCCACTAACTTACTCTGGATCTAATCTATGACATGGACTGGTATGGGGTGGCTGTTGCCAGTGCAGGAGCACTGCTGCGCATGAAGGAGGAATCTTTTAAAAGGTAACAAGCTTGTTAAAGTCTGTGTGACTGCCATCATCAGAGGATGTCACCAGTATTTATGACTGAACATCCCTGCTGTCTATGGAAAACCCTAATTACAAGCAAGCAATTCCACTTTTTTCTGTTCCATTTGCAAACTACATAGAATACATGTTGTTCTCTAACTTAGAGCAGACAACTTATAGACCTGATAGTGAAGATTTTGGTTCATAAACAGTCAAACTTCAAAAGAACTCTTCCTCTGAAGACAAGAAAAAACTAATGTGCTGTGCCAATCAGAGGAAACATCGTGCCTAAACAAAGGGTACACAATGCTAACAAAAACTTTGTAAACTTCAAGTATAATAATGAGATGTGCAAGTTCTTAACTTTATACTCTTGTTTAATTAAAGCCAGCTTTTTCTTAAGCAGTGCAAAGTATATAGACTTAATTCCATATATCTGGAAACAGAACAGCAAATAAAATAGGAGCAAAAAGGGTAATTCTATCAGGGTTCCCTTAATAAACGCCGATTATGGTGCTTATTTTAAGCCTAATGCAACAAGAAAAGTAGGTGGCTACTATTCGTGCTACAATACTAGTGTAAACAGCCAAGAATGCATGTACAGTACATTAAAGGATGATCACGATGCAAATGTCCATGCCTAGATGTTAGCATGTATGTGCATAAATGATATAATTCTACAATTTGTGCATGTACCTGTGCACTTTACCCAAACTCCACCCATGTGCACACCTACCACCAAAGTATACACCATCAAATCATAATGCATACTTTTCTGCTAGTTGTAAAGGTGAATAAATTGCTAAAAAGCTACCATTTATGTGCCTTCCTGCATCCTAAAACTAGTTGGTTCCTTACAGAATTGAGGGCAATTCTATAAAAAGGCAACTATTCAATAAAGAAAAGTAGGTGCCACCTTTCCTTTATAGAATACTAAAGTAACAGCATTTTCACCAGTCACACAGCGCCTTGCTAACATGTGCATGTAAATTATAATGTTCTATAATTTACATATGTAATTGTGCGCCCTGCTCTTGCTTCACTCAAACGCTGCCTACGGCTAAGCCTATGCCCCACAGCATTTAGGCCCATGTGTAACCTTCCAACTATGTCCCATAGCATTAGGCACCTTATTTTACAGAACAGCGCATAAGTGGAATTTTACTATTTCCTGTATGCACATATATGTGAACATACGTGCATATATGTACCATTATTCTAATCAATGATATTAGTGCCCAATTTATAGAATTAACCCTGTACCCCGGATTCTATATAGCACGCCCAGAGATCTACGCCAAAATCTAAGCATATTCTATAACAAGGCGTGTTAACTTAATTGGCATAACAAGCAATAATGATCACTAATTGGTAACAATTAGAATTTACATGCACAAATCACTAAGCACATTCTATAATGCAATGCGCCTAACTTCTAAAGCGCATGGGCAAAAAGTTACATGGTTATAGGCAGGGTTATGGGCGGGAAAATGGGCGTTTCTGCAGAATACACAAGCAAGACTGATTTATAGCCTGGGAAAGTATGAAAGAGCATCCCCACTGCTGAAGGAGCTACATTGGCTTCCTGTATCTTCAAGACTGAAGTTTAAGCAAACATGTATGATGTACAAAATGCTGTATGTTCAGTGGTGTACTGGCAATTTTTTAACAACAGGCTCTCTCCCTAATCCACCTCTGTACCCCCCCCCCCCCCCCAAATTGCAGAGCTGGCTATACCCGGGGAGAAAGCCTTGGGGGGGGCAATGCATTACTCTCTCTGGGAAAAATAATTTTTTTAATGCTCCCAGGTTCCAATCTAATTCAAGTTTAATGTGGGATAAAATGCCATAAATAAGTAAATAAATAGATAGAAACTCTGAACATTGAGCACCTGATTCCCATAACATGATGTCTGTTTTAGAAGCCCTTTACCAGGAGATAAAAAAAAATCTCTGCACCAATAACAGGGTTAGGTGTCCCTATAACCAGCCCCTCCAAATGACACACTGATTACGATTTATAAGAAATTACTACTCTACCTATGAAAAGTTATTCCCTTAATATACATTCTCTGTGTACTTCCCTATGCACAAGCTGGCGGCATTTTTAAAAATTAACTTTTTTTTTTTTTACAGTATCGTCCCCACCCCACCTACATATTACAGATCTCCTCCCCGCTCCCCCAAGTCGAAGGGTCCCATTCCCAGCGCATACTCTGAAGGCAGCATCCTTGGTGGTCTAGTGGATTATTTGGGGCAGGAAAGATCTCCAGTCTTTCCTGCCCGCTACAGGCGCTGAACCTCCTCCTGCCGCATCTTCCTTAAAATGGCTACCGAGACTTACAAGGGCGGCCTTGCAAGACTTCAGCGAAAGTCTCGTGAGGCCGCCCCTAGAAGTCTCGGCAGCCATTTTTAAAGAGCGATGCAGCTGCAGAAGGGTCAGCGCCGGCAGTGGGCAGAAAAGACTGGGGATCTTTCCTGCCCCGTAAGACTCCACTAGACCACCAGGGACATTGCCTTCAGGTATGCGCTGGGCAGTGCTTTTTTGTAGGAAAAAAGGTACCCGTACTCACTATGGGCAAGGTCACCATCTATGGCTCTGCCCCTATAGTAGCCACACCCCTTACACCAGCCATGGCACATATAAACAGGTATCATTGAAAATACTATACCAGTACAGGAGAAAAAATAATTTATCTAAGCTGTTACACCTCCAGTATACCCAGTGCAAAATAAGACAGCAGATGTAAATTCTCAAATTGGACATATTTCCAAACACTAAAATGAAAATAAAATTATTTTCTACCTTTGTTGTCTAGCGACTTTGTCTTTCTGATCATGTTGGTCCAAAAGTCTCTGATCCTGCTGCTATCTGTTCCCTTAACTCCGTTTCCAGGGCTTCCTTTCCATTTATTTCTTTATTTTCCTCCTTTCTTCTTCGTTTCTTGCCCTACATCCATAGGTAAAAGCTGGGTCCTCCGCGGACTTGACTGGAGGAGGTATAGAGCAGATCCAGCTTTTGCCAATTTTCTCCATCTATGTGAAGTTTTTCTCCTCTTTTCCCTTTCTCTCATCTCCGTCAGTATGCATCTCCTTCCTCTTTCTTCCCTCCCCTCCATCCATATACATCTCCTTATTCTTCCTCTCGCTTCCCTCTCATCCATCCATGTCCAGCTTTTTTCCTCTCCTCCCTCCATAATCCATGCCCAGCATTTCTCCTCTCGCCTCCCCTCCATCCATGTTCATCTCACTTCATATGTTTTCCCTCCCCTCCATCCATGTCCAGCATTTCAACTCTCTTCCCTCCATCCACGTCCAGAATTTCTCCTCTCTCCCCTAAAACATTGTGCATCTCCTCCTGTCTTCCCTCCCCTCCATTCATGTCCAGCCTTTCTATTTCCTGTCTTCCCTCCCCTCCATCCATGTCCAGCATTTCTCCTCTCTCCCTTCCCCTCCATCTGTGTGCATCTTCCTCTCTTTCCTTCCCTCCAACATTTCTCCTGTCTTCCCTGCCCTCCACTCCATCCATGCCCAGCATTTCTCCTCTCTCCCCTTCCCTCCATCCATGTGCATCTCTTTCCTGTATTCCCTCTCCTCCATCTATGTCCAGCATTTCTCCTGCCCTCCCCTCCATCCATGTCCAGCAACTCTCCTCTCCTCTGTTCTCCCCTCCCATCCATGTCCAGTGATTCTCCTTTCCCCTAACCTCCCCTCCCCTCCATGCCCAGCGATTCTACTCTCTCCCTTGCCCACTTCTCCCATCCATGTCCAGCGATTCTCCTCTGCCCTCCCCTAACCATCCATGTCCAGCGATTTCTCCTCTCTCCTGTGCCCTCCCCTCCCACCTATGTCCAGCAATTCTCCTCTGCCCTCCCCTCCATGTCCAGCGATTCTCTTTTGCCCTCTCCTCAATGTCCAGTGATTCTCCATTGCCCTTATCCTCCACTCCCATCCATGTGCAGTGACTCACCCCAGCCTCCACCTGCCCCCCTTTTCAGCCCCCGAGTTCCAGTTCCAACCCCAGCCCCACCTGCCCGCCCTCAGCTCCCCTTTCCGTTCCTGCCGCTGCCCAGCGATTAAATCCTTTACTTCACCTCAAGTCGCGGTGGGAGAGAAAGCAGCAGGCTCAGCTCGCCTCCAGCCTTCCCTTCCCTCTCAATATCCTGCCCTCGCGGAAATAGGGAATACATCAGAAGAAGGCAGGACATTGAGAGGGAAGAGAAGGCTAGAGGCGAGCTGAGCCTGCTGCTTTCTCAGCCGCCACGACTTAAAGTGAAATAAGGGATTTAAACGCTGGGCAGCGGCAGGAATGAAAAGGAGGGCTGTTGGGGAGCTGAGGGCAGACAGGTGAGCTGGCCCTGGGAAAAAAGGTGCCGGTACACTGTACTGGCACAAAAAAAGCACTGGCGCTAGGGGGGAGGAGAAGCGAGCCGGCTCGCACTCCCAGATCAACCGTCTCGCAAGATGCCAAAAAATTTAACAACTGGCTCTTGCGAGCCGGTGCGAACCAGCTCCAGCACACCACTGTGTACGCTGCTGGATCTGGTAGATTGATTAATTATTTGAATTTCCCATCACCTTTTTCCTCAGGTAGAACGGAATGCTATTTGAAATTAAACTATCCGGCGGAAGAAATCCATGTTAGAATGTTCCCTTTTACATCAGGGAGTTAGGCTTTGGAATAGACTGCCTTTAGAAATTCAGAAAATAATACAATATTATTCCTTTAGTCTTTTTTGTTTGATGAGAAAGATGTTTTTTTAGTTTCAATGTATTTGATGAGAAAGATCCTTTTTAGTTTCAATGTACTAGATATGCAACTATAATTAAGGTTTTAGATATGCATTTGAGAAATATTTTTTTTCTAGTTTCACATGTATTAGATATGCAATTGTAAATTCTCCAGAAGAAGAATGTATTGTTTGTAATCTGCTTAGAATCTCTTTTGAACTTAGCAGAATATAAGAATCATATAGCATAGCATTTCGTGGACATTCAGAAATGTATGCATGTTGTTATACAATATGGCCCAATCCACCTAAATCTATGTGCCAGGATTTATGCCACATTTTTATTGGTGTAAATAGATGCGTGTAGTTTTAGGCGCTGGAATATCAACTAAGCATATTTTATATACCACGCCTAAATCTAGGCATCGCTTGTAGAATATGCATAGTTGGCATTGATTCCCATGCCGATTTTTTAGGCACCATCTATAGAATCTCCCCCATAATGACCAATGCAGAATCAGTGTGTGAAATAGCAAGTGCAACCCATTTCTCTACCACAATTAATCGGCTTCTTAGAATCAGGTGCTTTAATAAATTTGATACATAAAAAGTAAACTTCCAGGGATTCTTAATGCAGCATACACCATGTCAGTCAGGTTTTCAGGATCCCCTCAGTGAATATGCATAAAATAGAGTTACATACAATGGAGACAGTACATGCAAATTTATCTCATGCATATTTATTGTGGATATCTGGAAAATAAGATTGGCTTAATGTGTCCCCCTGCTCCAGAGTTAACCTGCATGACTGACTTTGGGCTTCCTATCCTGTACAAAGGTCCTAAAGGTTTAGAGTAGCTGATGCTCTCTGTTTGAAGAGGGTTGCAAAGACCAATTCTCAGCATTTGGGGATCCATCTATCTAATATCATAAAGTCTACAAATGGAGATGTTGAGTACAGCGACTCGACCCAGGACCAATTGTCCTGCCAAAATCACCCCAAAAACAAAGCAGAAAATCATTTATATCACATCACAAGGAACTCTACACATCTGAAGATCTGCTGGCTTCTCTCCCTGAAGCTGAAAGTGAGTGTTCATTTGTCAACCATCAGGAAAACGCTGAGGCCAAGATGCACTAAACCTAACGAGCCAGTAATGTGATTTTTACACTGGTTCTAGCCAGTTTAGCGAGCAAGGAGTACGAAACATGCACAAAAGCTCCGAGCTCTTTTCCTATTACGTTAGCAGCTAACGAAAACATAATGCAAAGCTATTATAATGAACTAATTACTATACAAATGCACATGCAAAGTGGTGCACAGCCGTTTTCCTATCCGATGCACAGAAGCAGTCCCTACCTTTACCATGGAAAAGTTAACAGGTGGTCAGGAGCTGCCGGTATTGCCTGGTGGCTGGCTGAGGACAGCTGTCAGAGCTGTGGACTGGCCAATCCAGCCAGGAAAACATCTATCCTTGATCTCCCACTGCTGCTCCTGTTCCTGCCAGTACTATCCCCCAAAAAAGGACGCCAGTAGTGTTCTTGAGGCTGGCGAAGTGTGCTCATAAGATCTTTGATTTTTCACTACAGAGCTACAAATTCCACTCCCTCCCCCAAACTCCCTGCTTGAGCCATTCCAGCCTCATCAATCACACATTTCTCATGTGCAAATCTGTTACAGGCAACTACATATCCCCCACCCCTAGAGCTCTCTGCTTAAGCCGTTCCAGCTGGTCTCTCTCAGCCAATCACAGCGTATTTAGCTGACACCAGCTTCTGTGGCAATTGATAGCAACTGGAGCGTTCCTGGGAAAGGAGGTGGAGTGTGGCTACAGGAAGTGTCTTGCAGAAGTGTTTATTAAGCTGGATTGAAAGTAAACAAAAAAAGGCTGTAGACAGCTTTTTATACACGCAGTTTGTCTGCAGGTAAGAAGCCGTCTGTAGCATGCGCAGAGCAGCCACACTTAGCGATTGGCTGCTCTGTGCAAGCTCAGCTGGCCAACTGGCTTTCCCCTATTGCATGCAAATGAGCCCTGTTCCCAAAAGCAGCGAGCAGCTCATTTGCATGCAATCCTTTATGTGAATCCCTCTGTATTTCCAAATCAGTGATTTTTACCAATTTGAAACAACAGACAGATTCATAATGGGGATCTTTGTGCATCTGGGCCTGAATGAGAAAAACCACTCCTCCCTAATAAGAACACTGTTGCTCACCTCAGGTTCACTAAATAACATCTAGATGACTAACAAGAATTTTAGAATAATGTTCTATGGAAAGATGAGTCCAACATTTAATGTGCCAGTTACAATAATACATTTTGTTTAGCAAAACAATAATAAGCAAGCAAGCTCATGGTAATTCTGGGAGAGGTAGTCCTTAAAGATTCTCAATTCATAGGAAGTGAGCTCATGTTGGGAAAAGCTGGAGGACCTCGAAAATTGTAGTAGAAGGAACAACCTTAGATTCAGAGGCCTCCCCGAAGTACCAGAATATGCGGATTGTGAAATGGGCGCACAAGAGATCGTGAGCGCACTATTGGCACAGATAAAAATCAACAAAGATCCGTCGGAGGTGCAGATTGTGCGGGCCCACCGGGCGCTGGGAGCGCCAAAAGCCAACAAGTCCTGAGATCTTATTGTTTGCTATGGTGACTTTAAGCTGAAAGAACAAATTATGCAGGCGTCGCGGACATCGCCAGACTTTCAGTGGGACTCATATAATATTGAATGCTATCATGACCTGGCGGCATGCACCTTGAGGAGGAGGGCGAAGTTAAAACCCTTTACCCAGTCTTTACAAGCGGAGGGCATTCGATACCGGTGGAGCTATCCCTTTGCATTACGCTTCTATAAGGAAGGTAAACTCTATCAAGTGCACAGCTTACAAGATGCGAAGGAGATATTTCCAGATGGATTTGGCAACAAAGAAGGAACCTCAGCCAACCATAATACCGCAATAAAACTGCCCAAACCACGCTTGGCAAAGAGTTACAAAGGGCGCCTCCTGCGACAACATTCGGATTCCCGCCTCTGTTCCGAGGCGGCAACAAGCGGTCAATGAAAAAGAGAATTTGGAGACAGCACAGGACTTCAAGATGAAGGCACAGATGAATCGGGAGGTCCAGCAACAAAATGAGACTCTTAAGCATGGTATACCTAGTAGAGTTAATAGGATATCAGCGTTAGTAAGATATATAACATGACTATAGGAAAAAAATTTGATTTGTTTCAGAGCTTTCTGGTTTGAGAACAGTTTGAATGGGGTTTTTTTTTATTGTATGTATAAAAAGGGGGGGTGAGGTCTCTTCCCCATAGGCACACTTGTGTAAAAGCAGCAGATGTGCCAATTAGAAGGGCAGAGGGAGAGAGGGAGGGGAGTGGGGAAGGGATGTAAAAGGGATAATCAGAAAATATTGCTGCCCAGATCTCGAATAATATCAGAGCTGTTCAAGAATCCTCAGTCAGTGGACAAGGAGCATAGGTCATACACTACACACGGGAGATGAGTAAACTAACATGCCTGACCCTTAATGTTAAGGGACTAAATTCCCCTATGAAACGCCATATGCTCTTCAAAGAGATACAGCGCCTAAAGGCAGATGTGTCCTTTATACAAGAGACACATCTGCTTCCGGCTAAAGAGAAAAAAAAAGGGAGTCCTTATAATATTAGCCAACAAATATCCATGGCAGGTACAGAAGGTGATAAGAGATAGAAAGGGCCAATATCTATTGCTGATAGTGCAACTGGGCACTGAGACGCTCTCTTTGTTAAATGTCTATGCCTCCAATAATCATCAAGGGACCTTCTATAAAGAGGTTTCCAAAGTACTGAGCAAGAATGTTTTAGGCACTTTGTTAGTAGGAGGAGACTTCAACTTGACGCTGCTTCCATCATTGGATAATTCAACCAAAGGGGTGCGTTATGCCCAGTCAGATAGAGCCAAACTACACAATTTTTTGAGCACTTCGCAATTAATAGACATTTGGCGACAATTCCATCCACAATCCCGAGGGTATACATACTACTCGGCGGTCCACGATTCCCACTCACGTATAGACATGTGGCTGGGGCCTCCCAATATATTTTCCAAAATAGCAGATACTCACATACTCCCTAGAACATGGTCAGATCATGCACCGGTCATTTTAGAATTAGAATGGGTGGTTAGAACTCCTGAGGCTCCATCATGGCGCCTGCCAGGCATGTTGTTTGTGGACCCCGTGGTGCTTCAGCAATTGGAAGCTGACATTAAGGAATAATTAACCATCAATGACAATGGGGAGGTAACCTCACAGATCCTATGGGAAGGCCTAAAAGCAGTTATTAGAGGGAAAATAATAGCACTACAGGCAGACATGAAAAAGCAAGCGAAGGCCCACACGCAGGCACTACATGCGGAATTGCTTGGTCTAACCTTGCAAGCTCAACAGCAACCTTTATCGAATCGCTCCCAAGCCCAGATATATGAGATACAGTTGGCCCTGAGGGAATTACAACTAGCAGAAATTGCTGAACAATTACTACAGATCAGACAGGCACATTTTGAATTCGGTAATAGAACATCAAGAATTTTGGCAAATAAGCTAAAGAAGCGAGCTTTAAATTCCTATATACAAACTATCCGCACAAATGAGGGAATCATATGTAATAAGCTGGAAGACATTAAGGCCGTCTTTCACAAATTTTACCAAGGGTTGTACCAGGCCGAAGACGTAGCATCGCCACAAGAGAATATTTACTGAGTGGAGGAGTGGCCTAGTGGTTAGGGTGGTGGACTTTGGTCCTGGGGAACTGAGGAACTGAGTTCGATTCCCGGCACAGGCAGCTCCTTGTGATTCTGGGCAAGTCACTTAACCCTCCATTGCCCGCCGCATTGAGCCTGCCATGAGTGGGAAAGCGCGGGGTACAAATGTAACAAAAATAAATAAAATAAAAATTTACAGCAAGCAATACTCCCAAAGCTGACAATGGTGGAGGCAGAAACATTATCTAGCCCAATCACCTTGGAGAAGGTACAATGGGCCATCCAAGATTTACCGACTGGGAAAGCCCCAGGCCCTGACGGGTACACGAACAAATTTTATAAAAAAATAAAGCAAATTATTAGCTCCAGTTCTAACCCGAGTATTTAATGACATGGACTCTCAAGTGCAGCTACCATATTCCTGGCGTCTGGCTAATATAACACTTATACTGAAACCAGGAAAAGATCCCCAAAATTGTGGGTCTTATCGTCCGATCTCCTTGTTGGGGTCGGATTATAAGATCTTTACCAAAATTTTAGCTCACCAATTACAACGGGTGATGCCTCCTTTGGTACATGCTGATCAAACTGGGTTCATAACAGGGAGACAGACCTTTGATAACTTACGTAGGGCAATCCATCTAATCTACGAAGTGGGGGAAACAAAGCAGCCAACATTGTTGCTATCACTAGACGCCGAAAAGGCGTTTGATCGGGTCCAATGGAAGTTCATGTTTGCTGTATTGGAACAGTTGGGTATCTCAGGAAGGTTTACCTCCTGGCTCTCTTTGTTGTACTTGAATCCGATAGCTTCGATGCAAATCAATGGATCAGGATCTGAGTTAATACAATTAGGAAGGGGAACACGCCAGGGATGTGCATTATCTCCACTGCTGTTCACACTTACCATGGAGCCATTAGCACAACATATTAGACAACATATAGGAATACATGGTTTGACCATTGGTGAAGAGGCTCATAAAATAATGCTGTTTGCAGACGACATTTTGCTTACACTGACTCAACCACAGGTATCACTACCGGGAGTGCTGCGGAGTCTAAAACAATATGGAAACTGGCGGGGTTTCGGGTAAACATGGATAAGTCTGAGATAATGGGGGTGGGCCTCCCCAAGGAATTAGAACTAATGTTGCGTCAGAAATATCCCTTTCGATGGGTTAGTCGATTTATGCGATATTTAGGGATTAATCTTACAGCTAACGTAACAGATCTGTATGAGGCAAATTTTCCATATAAAGCTCGAGAATTGTTTAAGGAACTAGAACAGTGGGACAGGCTGGAAATATCTTGGCTAGGACAGATAGCAGCAGTAAAAATGATGATTTTGCCAAAGCTATTATACCTCTTTATGGCACTACCTTTACCGATCCCAACACAATTCTTTCGTCATCTACATCGCAAAGTTTTTGCATATATATGGCAACATAAACCGCCAAGAGTGCGGGCAGATATTATGTTCCAACCAAAAGATAAGGGAGGCATGGGGGTACCCAATTTTATACACTACCACCAAGCCGCACAGCTACGAGTGCTTGCAGAATGGGGCGCTAACATCTCAAAACCTTGGCTGCAAATAAAGAAGCACTGGTTGCGAATGGAACGGCCAGATGCAATATTATGGGCCCCGCAGAGACATTTAGTGACATGCATACGGCAAGCACCTCTCTCCATACGTTTCCCCCTACAAACTTGGAGCACTTTGAGACAGAAATATTTACCAGGCAGGAAACACTTTAGTCGTATGAAAATACAGACAGCTATGGGCTGCCCCACTGGAGCAGCAGATAATGTGTTTCGATACAAAGGGCGTAGCCAGACAGCAGATTTTGGGTGGGCCTAGGCAAGAAGTGGGTGGGCACCAAATGTTCTCTCCCCCACCCCCACTTCAAAAAAATATTTCACCTGGTGGGAAAATGCTTCTCTCCAGTCTCCACCTTGGTAGTCTGTAGCAGGCATGCGCTGAAAACTGTGCATGCGAAGGTGCCAGTATTGTGGAGAGCAGCATTTTCATTAGCATGTGCTACTGTTGGATGGGCCTGAGCCCTAAGTGGGTGGGCCCTGGCCCACCCAGGCCCACCTGTGGCTACGCCACTGGTTTCGAATATGGAAACAAAGGGGACTGGTGGTGCTAAACCAACTATGGGCAGATGGGAGCATGATATCTTTTAATGACCTCCAAGAAGAATTTGAATTGCTCATGTCCCATTTGTACCATTATAATAGAATTAGGGACTATATCAACAGACGAGCGAAAGGGGAACCCAGGCCCACCTGTGGCTACGCCACTGGTTTCGAATATGGAAACAAAGGGGACTGGTGGTGCTAAACCAACTATGGGCAGATGGGAGCATGATACCTTTTAATGACCTCCAAGAAGAATTTGAATTGCCCATGTCCCATTTGTACCATTATAATAGAATTAGGGACTATATCAACAGACGAGCGAAAGGGGAACTAGCTAAGGGTGATACGGACCTAGAAAAGGCTATGGGGGGAGGAAGTCAGAGGGGATGCATTTCCCGAATATATAGAGCATTAGGCTCATATGTTCGCCCACTAGAGCGATACACTCAAAGATGGGAGAAAGCTCTGCAGTTTAACCATGATAGCAAAAGGTGGGAAAAGGCACTGATGTACATGTTAAAGATCTCTGTATCTAGCTCAATAAAAGAAAATGGTTATAAAATGTTGTATCAATGGTACCTGACTACCAATAAGATAGCAAAAATGTATAAGCAAGAAGGTGGTTGTTGTTGGAGGGGATGCAAAGATATTGGAGACATGGCCCATATCTGGTGGTCATGTCCCAAGGCACAGATGTACTGGTTGGAACTAATTCGAACCTTAGAAAAATTTATAGGGGGACAATATGCCCTGAGGGCGGAGACGTGTCTTTTGCATTTTCAACCGGCAGGAATTTCATCATCAATGCACCGCCTGGCATCGATGTGGCTGGTTGCAGGGAAGATTGTACTAGCCTCAGCGTGGAAACAGCCCTCTATGCCGCCAGTGATAAAGGTGGTACATAAAATGGATTATTTTTACCAAATGTCTAAACTGACTGCAATAAAGACAGGACGGATTACACAGTTCTATAAACAATGGGATAAGTATGTAGCATGGAGATTAACAGCTGGTGTGAACTTGGAAGCGCCTAGAATAATAACAGCTCCTTAATCTGGTAGTAGTGATATGAAGTATTATGTAGACATTCTGGTCATTAGTATCTATAGGGGTGGGGTTGGGGGGAGGGGGACAGGGGATAGAACATTCAATCCATGTTTTCACTGTTGATATATTGGCATATGTTCTTGATATGTAAAAACTTTAATAAAAATAAATATAAAAAAAGAAAATATTATACTAGTTTAGGAGAAAAAATAACGTGATTTTTTTCATTATAAATAATTTCTGTAAGCTGTTACAGCTCCAGTATACCCAGTGCAAAATAAGATAGCAGATGTAAATTCTCAAATTGTACCTATTTCAAACACTAAAATGAACATAAAATGATTTTTTTTCTACCTTTGTTGTCTGGTGACTTTGGTTTTTCCTATCCATAATGGTCCCAGTCTCTGATTCTGCTGCTCTCTATCTATTCCCTTAAATCCATTTCCAGGGTTTCCTTTCCATTTATTTCGTTACTTTCCTCCTTTCTTCTTCATGTCTTGACATACATCCATAAGTAAAAGCTGGGTCCTCCTCCATGGAATTGACTGGAGGAGGAATAATGTGGATCCAGCTTTTGCCTATTTTCTCCATCCATGTGCAGTTGTTCTCCTGTCTTCCCTTTCCCTCATCTCCATCCATGTGCATCTTCTTCTTTTTTTCTTTCCTCCCCTCCATCCATGTCCAGCACTTCTCCTCTCTCCTCCCATCCATCCATGTCCAGCATTTCTCCTCTTTTCCCTCCCCTGTATCCATATAAAGCAATATTTCTCTCTCCCCTCTCCCCCATCCAAGTCCAGCATTTCTCCTCTCTCTCCGCCAACCCCTCCATCCATCCATGTCCAGCAATTCTCCTCCATCTCCTGCTCTCCTCTCCATCCATTTCCAGCATTTCTCCTCTCTTCCCTGCCCTCCCATCCATGTGCATCTCCTTCCTCTCTTCCCTCCCCTCCATCCATATCCAGCATGTCTCCTCTCTCCCCTGCCCTCCCCTCCCATGTCCAGTGATTCTCCTCTGTCCCCTGTCCTCCCCTCTCATCTATGTCCAACGATTCTCCTCTCTCCCCTGCCCTCCCCTTCCATCCATGTCCAGCGAATCTCTCTTCCCTGACCTCCCCTCCCATCCATGTCCAGCATGTCTCCTCTCTTCCCTGCCCTCCCCTCCCATGTCCAGCAATTTTCCTCTGTCCTCTGTCCTCCCCTGCCATCCATGTCCAGCGATTCTTCTCTGCCCCCTGTCCTCCCCTCCCATCCATGTCCAGCGATTCTCCTCTCTCCCCTGCCCTCCCCTCCCATTCATGTCCAGAAATTCTCTCTTCTCTGCCCTCCCCTCCATGTCCAACGATTCTCCTCTCTCCCCTGCCCTCCCCTCTCATCCATGTCCAAGAATTCTCTCTTCTCTGACCTCCCCTCCCATCCATGTCCAATTTTTCTCCTCTCCCCTCCATGTCCAGCAATTCTCTCATCCCTGCCTGCCCTCCCCTCGATGTCCAGCAATTCTCTCTTCCCTGCCCTCCCCTCCCATGTCCAGCGCTTCTCCTCTCTCCCCTGCCCTCTCCTTCCATCCATGTCCAGCGAATCTCTCTTCCCTGACCTCCCCTCCCATCCATGTCCAGCATGTCTCCTCTCTCCCCTGCCCTCCCCTCTCATCCATGTCCAGGAATTCTCTCTTCTCTGACCTCCCCTCCCATCCATGTCCAATTTTTCTCCTCTCTCCCCTCCATGTCCAGCAATTCTCTCATCCCTGCCTGCCCTCCCCTCCCATCGATGTCCAGCAATTCTCTCTTCCCAGTCCTGCCCTCCCATCAATGTCCAGCGCTTCTCCTCTCTACCCTGCCCTCCCCCATGTCCAGCAATTCTTCATCCCCCAGCCCATACTCCTCCCAGCCCATCCTCGTTCTCCACTGCCTGCCAGCAAAACGATAGAAAGGCTGCCAGCGTCAGACTCAGCAGCGCGAACAGTGAAGCAATTGAGAGAGGCTGGCAGCGTCGGAGCTTCCCTCTGCAAGTCCTGCCTATGCGGAAACAGGAAGTTGAAACAACGTAGGCGGGACTCGCAGAGGGAAGCTCCGACGCTGCCAGGCTCTCTTAATCGCTGCCTGCACCGTTCGCACTGCCAAGTCCGACATAGTAGGAAGTAGGGGAGTGAGAGGAAGGATGCAGGACTCGCCAGGGGGAAAAAAGGGGCCGGTACAGTTCAGTTCAGTAATGATTTTACCAGTTCATATCCATGTATCAGTATACAGTTAAGTAGGAGCTTCATAAACTGTTATAACTGATTGGATAGGGATATGTGAAATTCTATAGAAAACTGCAGACCTCCAACTTATCACTCAGATCTGCCTCTGAACCTGAGAACTGGAGGGTAATCAGGGTAAGTTTCAAAAAGATCTCCAGGAATGATCCAAGTAACTACACAATGGTGAGCCTGATGTCACTATCAAAATAGTGGAAGCTATTGTTACAAATAAACTTACTAGTCATATAGAGAAACATGGCTTAATGGGGAAGAGCCTGCACAGATTTATAAAAGGGAGATTGTGCTTGACTAATCTGTTAGAATTCTTTGAACAAATGTGACTCTCTCTCTCTGGGATTAAAGTCAGAAGAAACAAAAATGATGTTTTAACGAATTCTGTTAGAGCAAACAATTTGTAATAAAATAGTCCATTTATGTGAAAAAATAAAAACACTTACAGAAGTTCAAACATGTCACTTTTTCAGACTAGTTATGGACCCATGACATGAAAAGAGGGCCATTGTCAACATTTTGGATTCACTATTTTAGTCACCTTTTCCCAGAGACGGTCACAAATGTGGATACATGAGAACCAGTTAACATAGTATAATTGGATTTTCAGAAAACAGGAGAAATCATTGTACTGCGGAATAGCAATTGATTAAAACATAGAGATAAAATGTGGAATGCCTTAGGGATCTCTGCTGTGAATGGTGTCAACATATTCATTAATGATCTGGAAAAGGGAATGAGTCAATTGATCAAATTAGCAGAAGTTGGGCACCAAAACAACAAATGAAATTTAATATAGACAACAAGAGCACACTGACGCACATATGGAGAACATCCTAAACATACAATGGTAGGTTCCACATTAGGAGACACTAATCATGAAAAGGATCATGGGAGTCATTGTGACCAGTACCATAAAATCATCCGTTCAGTGTGCAGCTGCAATAAAAAAGCAAATCGAATATTAGGAATTATTCAGAAAGGAATGGGTAATAAAAGTGAGGATATTATAATATCTCTGTAAAGATCTATGGTGTGTCCACATTTTGAATATTGTGTGTCCTTTTGGTTGCCCCATGTCAAAAATGATGGAGTAAAAATGAAAGATACAGAGAAGGGCAACAAAAATGATAAAAATAATGAAACTGAACAAAAGCTGAACAGGCTTTGAAGAAGAGACAACAGAGGGGATATAATAGAGATTTACAAAATCTTAAGCAAAGTGGAACAGATAGAAACATAGCAAAATTTAGGCAGATAAAGACCATAAGGCCCATCATCTGCCTATACATACTGCCTATTATCCCTTCCTCTCTCTAAGAAACCCTATATGCTTGCCCCATGCTTTTGATATGATGCACATGGATGGGAGCGAGAGGAGAGGAAGACATGCTGCTCATGGATGGGAGGGAGAGAAGGGGGCAAGCTGCTCACGGATGGGAGGGAGAGAAGGGGACAAGCTGCTCACGGATGGGAGGGAAAGAAGGGGACAAGCTGCTCACGGATGGGAGGGAAAGAAGGGGACAAGCTGCTCACGGATGGGAGGGAAAGAAGGGGACAAGCTGCTCACGGATGGGAGGGAAAGAAGGGGACAAGCTGCTCACGGATGGGAGGGAAAGAAGGGGACATGCTGCTCACAGATGGAGGGGAAAGAAGGGGACATGCTGCTCACAGATGGAGGGGAAAGAAAGGGACAAGCTGTACATGGATGGAAGGGAAAGAAAGGGACAAGCTGTACATGGATGGAAGGGAAGGAAGAGGAGAGTACATGGAGGGGAGATAAGGTAAAAAGGGGAAATGAAGCTCATGGATAGAAGGGGATGGAAAGGAGAAGAGAGAGGGACACGCTACTCATGGATGGGAGAGAAAGGAAGGGAGGACATGCTGCTCATGGTTGTTTGCTTTTTTGGAAATGTACATATTTTCAAATTTTGTATTTAGCAGAGTACAGAAGAAAATGTATTTCTGTTACTTTTACCAGTATTTTCACTGCTTATAGAATCTGGCTTTCTTGGGGGGGGGGGGGGGGGGGAATAAGGTGACTGTGCGGCAGGGTGTGACGCAGTGTGGTGGGGGTGGGGCTGGGTGCCATTTTATTTTTTGTGTCATCTTTTTTGTCTCCAGAAATAGTTACCCTATGCATTAGTCCCACATATTTCATGACTGGTATATTTTGAAGTGGAATATTTTTGAAGTTTTGCTCATAGGAATGAGCCTAGATTATCAAAACACACAAAGATGGAAGAACGCCACATCCAAAAAGACCAGTCCTGAAGCCACGGTAGTAAGAGCACCAAAATAAAGTTTATTGGGACCCTACACGGTTTAAAAACATAAAAATGAAAACTTTTCATCTAAATTATACCACATATATAAGTCATAAGACATGACATTTAAAAATTCAAAATTCTGAAAACTTTAAAAGATACAAATCAATCATAATAAAAAGGATATGATATATTGCACAGGACATATAATATAATGAATTACACAAAATATGTAATGAAGTAAAATAATGTAATAAAATATATTATGCAATAAAATGTAATGAAATATATATATATATATATATATATATACACACACACTCACACACATATATATATATATATATATATATATATATATATATACACATAAACACACATGTATAATAACTGCCTAGATTAACTAGGAATAATACTCCTTTTTATCCAAACAGACTTTAGCCTTACAGCACTTATGCCAACCCATGGTGGTATTGCATTTTCAACGAAGACTGTGGTGGAATTAGGGACTGATTGATTGTCATGATGAGCCCCTTTTAAGGGGCTACTTCACCAAAGGCTCTTTTTTAAGCAGAGACTTCATCTTTTAAACAGTGAACAGAGATTAAAGTTCATGATGGATCTTTTACTTCAATAGGACATAATCCTGGTGGGTGTCACATCAATTGAGAAAGAAACTAGGACATGGTCAGTCCAAGAAAGCTGAATAAAGACAACCTCTTCTGCCTCATGCTAGGTTTTTCCAAAGAGAAAATTTCTTTGACTGTAGAATTGGGCCCAGGTCAACTAGAAACTTATACTCAGAGGTTGCAAGCAAATTAGAGTAAAGCAATACCGTTTGGTACTTTGGCATTTGAAAAAGAAAGAATAACTAACTGGATAAGACTGCATAAGCTATGTAGATTCCCCTTCTCTGAGCCAAAATATGTCATTTCTGATCAAGAGTCAGATCACGAGTCAAGGAAGCTTTTGCTCTTTAGAGAACAAATATCTACTAGACCAACTTGATACTGATGTACTGGCTGGAGAGTAACCCTATGTCCAGTGCTAGGAAAAGACAATACTGAGGTATGGCTTATGGTTGAAAGTATATAAAGGAATGATTCAGGCTTCTTGCAATCCAATACAAAGGGAAGAAGTAGAGCACATTTGTAACATTAAAGTTAATGAGACCATTGTCCCCTAGAACACCCCCAGGGCACGCATGAAGTAATGCACAAAGAACAAGCTCCTCTGGCACATACTTGTAGTGATACACTGTAGTACACCTGGCTTACAAAGGCACTTTATTATTATTAGGATTTATTTTCCGCCTTTTTGAAGGAGTTCACTCAAGGTGGTGTACAGTAAGAATAGATCAAACATGAGCAATAGGTAATTACAGCAGTAAAAATATTTGAAAACAATACAAAGTATGGCATGGTATACTAGCAATGTCAACACAATACGTAATAGAACATTATAATTGGTAGTGAAGGGTAAGGCAAAGTTGTAACATATAGATGGGTAAGAAAGCTTTAGCTGACATTATCAGGTGGCGGGGCTTATGTTCATGGCAGGAGCAGAACAGCTGCTGCCAATACAAAGAGGCACTTGTAGAGTAGATGGCTTATGATTGCAGCAACAGAAGAACAACTGCTGCCAAAGGAAAAACAGAAGCATGAATTCCAGGTAAACAAGAAGGCTACACAGAGTTGCATTCTCAGATATTATATCTGAAAGAAACCTTTATTACATCCAGTATATGTAAAAGATTTCTCTCACGTGTGGACCATGTTTCTATGTCCTTCTCTGGTGGAGACAGTGAGGCGTATTTTCAAAGCACTTAGATTTACAAAATTCCATAGTAATCTATGGAACTTTGTAAGTCTAAGTGCTTTGAAAATGAGCCCCAGTGTCTTAAAAATAGAGGGCTCAATATTCAGCCTTCAGCAGTGAGCATTTTGCTCACCGCTGACGGTGTTATTCCCAGATATTCAAAGCCTGGACCTGTACAGGCTTTGGATTTGAATATCCGGTTAGTTTTAGACCAGCCAACATATAGCCACTTAAGTCGACATTCATAACTTAAGTGGCCATGGGTTACCACATAAATATAGGACAGACATTTATGCGGTCCCATTTATGCGCTAACCCTGGCCGCTAAGTGGCCAAGTGTGGACTCCACCCCAGAATGCCCCAAGATAGTCAGCTTTGTGTTCGGCATTAACCGCGATATTCAGCGGCACTTAGCCGGTTCAGTGTCACTAAATATTAGCGGCTAGCCCCGACCAAGCGATTTAATTGGTCAGTGGCCGGCTAAACCCTTTTGAATATCAGGCCCCAAATTTCCCTTTGAACATTTTGGTTGGAGATCACTGGTATAAATGTACTTAGGTGTATTCAAAGTGAAAGAAAGTTTTCAGCCAGGAGAACTTATCCAGGCTACTATTTAGTTACCTGTGCAAATTCCTTTGAAAGCTGTCCTCATGTTGCTACCACTCTGTGTATACCCTTTTAGAGGCATCAAAGAAAGCTAAATATAATTTCCTGCTGCTTCTTCTATTTCTGAAGCCTTTTTGACACATCATGTGTAAATCTTTAATTTACCTAACTTCCCTGTATTCAGCCCAGTGCTCTAACCACTAATCCACTTACTCAAAGCATGTGTTTTCATAGCCCCTGTGCTCACTCACAAACTATTGCTGCTGCCACACCCAGTAGTGGCACTGCAGTTTTCCCTTACAGTATTTCTTGAGTGATGATGTATGAAGGGAAGACCACGAATGAAGAAACTGGGGAATACGACTTTGTGGAGGGTTGAGAAAAGAAATAAATGGGGGTCCCTGATAGATACTCACAAATGTATGCTTGCCCTGATTCTGACTAGGGTTGGCTGCATAAAACAACATTCCCTCCCAATTTCATTAAAATAAACATAAACAACAGCATCTAAATATGTCTAGTATCAAAAATAAATAATAATAAAATGATTGGCAACATCATGGAAAATATACTAAAAGAGATCAATCCCATCCCTTTCCCCTACGAGCAAGTCCTAAGCCCAATTCTCCAGTTGATCCAGGAAGACCTCCCAACGGGAGACAACAGTGGGAAAAGGACACAGCCAACTTCAAGCCAAAGGACAGAATGTTAAATTATGCTAACAATTCAAAATCTAAGTGCTGTAGTAAGTACTCAATGCTTCACATTCCAATCTGTGAGCTATGTTTACATCTTTGATTCATTCTTCTATCACTGTCCTTGATTACAAACAAGGGCATCTCTCATTCTTTTTCAAACATAATGCTGCAGCAATTTTTTTTTAATTTAAACCTAGTGACTGATCACTAATATTTTGTACTCATTGTGTCGAGTCAAGGGCTAAAGCCCAAGGCAGATCATTTTAAAAATATATATTTACAAGAACATGGACGTCAACACAAATGCCTATGTTCTAAAATGGGTGTATGAATGTCCATGTGCTGCAACATGAATGTTCATACCACCCATTTTAGTACCATAAATGTCCATCTTTCTTGTTTTCCTTGCTAGTGTTCGAGTTCAATTTATCTGATATACTGCAAATTTTCAAAATAGAAATTAAGTGGTTTACAACGTATAAATTAATTAGGGGAGAAAAAAGGGAGCAACATAAAATAACATAACACAGACTGGAATATAAAAGGGAAGAGGAAGAAAGAAAGGGGTGTTTCGGGAGGGGTGGCAACCACGGGGAGATTAAAGGGATGGCCCTACCCAAATACCTCCAGTGAAGCGCTGCTCACTCTGTGCATCTTTTGGTAATTTTGACGCTCTCAGAAGCATGTCTAAATGCCACCGTCCTTCTTTATGGATATAGACATTTGGTCCCCTTCTGTAATAGGGAATGGCTGGGACCTGGATGTCCAAATGACAGGCCCTAGACCTGCCCAAAGCACTCATCCTTGCCATTTGGACATTCTGTTATTTTGGATGGTGCTATACCAGCATTGCAAAATTGGCATCTGGAGATCCAAAACACAAATAGAGCTTCTAAATTAACTACCCCAATGTAGGTCAGTTAGTTTATTTTAGTTCAGTATATTGACTTTATGGATATGCTTGACCATCTTGCAATAATTACAGCAAAACCATGTAACAGAAACAACAATAAAAAAGGATGTCATTATACAATAACCATAGAAGAGATCACGTGATGAGTTGAGAGCAGATGTGCGAGAGCTCTTCTATAGGGCCCTTCCTCCTGCTCGACCTTACCTGACCACATCTGACTTTCTGGGAAGACGATACTAAAAGAATAGGGCATATTAGCTATATGGACCTGTTTGTGGTGCGAACAGACACGATGATGCCAGGGAAAACAACAAAGAAAGAGTCAGAGAGGCTCCGCGGGGCTGGCGAATCCAAAATGGCGTCCAGCCCGGCGGCAACTTCATCCCTATTCACGCTGCCCCAGTTGCATCAAATAACTGAAGTGGTTAAGACCATATTGAAACCACAACTCAGGCATCTTTCAGAGCAGCTTACCAACTTAGAGGCAACAATAGAGGATACGACTCGTCGGACGGATGAGCTGGAACAGCGAGTGTCGACAGTGGAGGACACAGAAGAAAATCTGGCTAATCAAATGCAGTCATTGATTAAGCAAGTAAAAGACCAAGCACAAAACCTTGGTGACCTGGAAAATAGGTCTCGTAGATCGAATCTTCGCATTATTGGGCAGCCCGAAACCATACCGGAACAAAACCTATCTACAGTATTGGCACGATGGCTGGCAGTGGAGTTTGCCCTATCTGACAGCGTGGATCCTTTTTGTTTGGAGAGGGCACACAGGCTCGGTCGTAAACAAGGTCAAAGAGCCCACCCGCGAGTGGTAATTCTTAAGTGCATAACTTTATTCATAAAATGGAAATCCTCCGGGGCTTTAAACAAAAGTGAAACGAGTTATTTTTTGAAGGAATACCAATTAGAATCTTGCAAGATTATTCAATGGTGCTTCAGGAGCGCAGGCGCTTATTTCATCCACTCTGTAAGGCCGTGGCGGATGCGCAACAACGATTCATGCTTGTTTACCCAGCACATCTAAAAGTTTTCTATCACGGCAGTTGGCAGACCACTGTAACTATGCAAGGGGCTGAAACTTTTGTGAAGGATAAAGCGAATGCTACATACCTGTAGAAGGTATTCTCCGAGGACAGCAGGCTGATTGCTCTCACTGATGGGTGACGTCCACGGCAGCCCCTCCAATTGGAAACTTCACTAGCAAAGTCCTTTGCTAGTCCTCGCGCGCCCATGCGCATCGCGCATGCGCGGCCGTCTTCCCGCCCGAACCGGCTCGTGTTCGTCAGTCCCGTATGTAGCAAGACAAAACAAGGGAAGACACAACTCCAAAGGGGAGGCGGGCGGGTTTGTGAGAACAATCAGCCTGCTGTCCTCGGAGAATACCTTCTACAGGTATGTAGCATTCGCTTTCTCCGAGGACAAGCAGGCTGCTTGTTCTCACTGATGGGGTATCCCTAGCCCCCAGGCTCACTCAAAACAACAAACATGGTCAACTGGGCCTCGCAACGGCGAGGACATAACTGAGATTGACCTAACAATTTTTCCAACTAACTGAGAGTGTAGCCTGGAACAGAATAAAACATGGGCCTAGGGGGGTGAAGTTGGATCCTAAACCCCGAACAGATTCTGAAGCACTGACTGCCCGAACCGACTGTCGCGTCGGGTATCCTGCTGCAGGCAGTAATGAGATGTGAATGTGTGGACAGATGACCACGTCGCAGCTTTGCAAATCTCTTCAATAGTGGCTGACTTCAAGTGGGCTACCGACGCTGCCATGGCTCTAACATTATGAGCCGTGACATGACCCTCAAGAGCCAGCCCAGCCTGGGCGTAAGTGAAGGAAATGCAATCTGCTAGCCAATTGGATATGGTGTGTTTCCCCACAGCCACTCCCCTCCTGTTGGGATCAAAAGAAACAAACAATTGGGCGGACTGTCTGTTGGGCTGTGTCCGCTCCAGATAGAAGGCCAATGCTCTCTTGCAGTCCAATGTGTGCAGCTGACGTTCAGCAGGGCAGGAATGAGGACGGGGAAAGAATGTTGGCAAGACAATTGACTGGTTCAGATGGAACGCCGACACAACCTTTGGCAAGAACTTAGGGTGAGTGAAGGACTACTCTGTTATGATGAAATTTGGTGTAAGGGGCCTGGGCTACCAGGGCCTGAAGCTCACTGACCCTACGAGCTGAAGTAACTGCCACCAAGAAAATTATTTTTATTATTATTTTTGTTACATTTGTACCCCGCGCTTTCCCACTCATGGCAGGCTCAATGCGGCTTACATGGGGCAATGGAGGGTTAAGTGACTTGCCCAGAGTCACAAGGAGCTGCCTGTGCCTGAAGTGGGAATCTAACTCAGTTCCTCAGTTCCCCAGGACCAAAGTCCACCACCCTAACCACTAGGCCACTCCTCCACTTCCAGGTCAAGTACTTCAGATGGCAGGAGTTCAGTGGCTCAAAAGGAAGTTTCATCAGCTGGGTGAGAATGACATTGAGATCCCATGACACTGTAGGAGGTTTGACAGGGGGCTTTGACAAAAGCAAACCTCTCATGAAGCGAACAACTAAAGGTTGTCCCGAGATCGGCTTACCTTCCACACGGTAATGGTATGCACTGATTGCACTAAGGTGAACCCTTACAGAGTTGGTCTTGAGACCAGACTCAGACAAGTGCAGAAGGTATTCAAGCAGGGTCTGACGTCGGTGCCTGGGAAAATGGTAGAGGCTATTATTAAAAACAAAATTACAGAGCACATCCGAGGACATGGATTACTGAGACCGAGTCAGCATGGCTTTTGTGTGGGGAAATCTTGCCTGACCAATTTACTTCAATTCTTTGAAGGAGTGAACAAACATGTGGACAAAGGGGAGTCGGTTGATATTGTGTATCTGGATTTTCAAAAGGCGTTTGACAAGGTACCTCATGAAAGGCTACAGAGGAAATTGGAGGGTCATGGGATAGGAGGAAATGTCCTATTGTGGATTAAAAACTGGTTGAAGGATAGGAAACAGAGAGTGGGGTTAAATGGGCAGTATTCACAATGGAGAAGGGTAGTTAGTGGGGTTCCTCAGGGGTCCGTGCTAGGACCGCTGCTTTTTAATATATTTATAAATGATTTAGAGATGGGAGTAACTAGCGAGGTAATGAAATTTGCTGATGACACAAAGTTATTCAAAGTCGTTAAATCGCGACAGGATTGTGAAAAATTACAAGAGGACCTTACGAGACTGGGAGACTGGGCGGCTAAATGGCAGATGATGTTTAATGTGAGCAAGTGCAAGGTGATGCATGTGGGAAAAAAGAACCCGAATTATAGCTACGTCATGCAAGGTTCCACGTTAGGAGTTACGGACCAAGAAAGGGATCTGGGTGTCGTCGTCGATAACACACTGAAACCTTCTGCTCAGTGTGCTGCTGCGGCTAAGAAAGCGAATAGAATGTTGGGTATTATTAGGAAAGGTATGGAAAACAGGTGTGAGGATGTTATAATGCCGTTGTATCGCTCCATGGTGCGACCGCACCTTGAGTATTGTGTTCAATTCTGGTCGCCGCATCTCAAGAAAGATATAGTAGAATTGGAAAAGGTGCAGCGAAGGGCGACTAAAATGATAGCGGGGATGGGACGACTTCCCTATGAAGAAAGACTAAGGAGGCTAGGGCTATACAGCTTGGAGAAGAGACGGCTGAGGGGAGACATGATAGAGGTATATAAAATAATGAGTGGAGTGGAACAGGTGGATGTGAAGCTTCTGTTCACGCTTTCCAAAAATACTAGGACTAGGGGGCATGTGATGAAACTACAGTGTAGTAAATTTAAAACAAATCGGAGAAAATTTTTCTTCACCCAACGTGTAATTAAACTCTGGAATTCGTTGCCGGAGAAAGTGGTGAAGGCGGTTAGCTTAGCAGAGTTTAAAAAGGGGTTGGACGGTTTCCTAAAGGACACGTCCATAAACCGCTACTAAACGGACTTGGAAAAATCCAAAATTCCAGGAATAACATGTATAGAATGTTTGTACGTTTGGGAAGCTTGCCAGGTGCCCTTGGCCTGGATTGGCCGCTGTTGTGGACAGGATGCTGGGCTCGATGGACCCTTGGTCTTTTCCCAGTATGGCATTACTTATGTACTTATGTCTGTGTAGGACAAGAGCGAGGATCTAGGGCCTTGCTGTCACACCAGACAGCAAACCTCCTCCATAGAAAGAAGTAACTCCTCTTAGTGGAATCTTTCCTGGAAGCAAGCAAGATGCGGGAGACACCCTCTGACAGACCCAAAGAGGCAAAGTCTACGCTCTCAACATCCAGGCCGTGAGAGCCAGAGACTGGAGGTTGGGATGCAGAAGCGCCCCTTCGTCCTGTGTGATGAGGGTCGGAAAACACTCCAATCTCCACGGTTCTTCGGAGGACAACTCCAGAAGAAGAGGGAACCAGATCTGACGCGGCCAAAAAGGAGCAATCAGAATCATGGTGCCTCGGTCTTGCTCGAGTTTCAACAAAGTCTTCCCCACCAGAGGTATGGGAGGATAACCATACAGCAGACCCTCCCCCCATTCCAGGAGGAATGCATCCGATGCCAGTCTGCCATGGGCCTGAAGCCTGGAACAGAACTGAGGGACTTTGTGGTTGGCTCGAGATGCAAAGAGATCTACCAAGGGAGTGCCCCACACCTAGAAGATCTGGCGCACTACTCGGGAATTGAGCGACCACTCGTGAAGTTGCATAATCCTGCTCAGGCTGTCGGCCAGACTGTTGTTTACGCCTGCCAGATATGTGGCTTGGAGCACCATGCCGTGACGGCGAGCCCAGAGCCACATGCTGACGGCTTCCTGACACAGGGGGCGAGATCCGGTGCCCCCCTGCTTGTTGATGTAATACATGGCAACCTGGTTGTCTGTCTGAATTTGGATAATTTGGCGGGACAGCCGATCTCTGAAAGCCTTCAGAGCGTTCCAGACCGCTCGTAAGTCCAGAAGATTGATCTGCAGATCGCGTTCCTGGAGGGACCAGCTTCCCTGGGTGTGAAGCCCATCGACATGAGCTCCCCACCCCAGGAGAGACGCATCCGAAGTCAGCACTTTTTTGGCTGAGGAATTTGGAAAGGACGTCCCAGAGTCAAATTGGACCAAATCGTCCACCAATACAGGGATTTGAGAAAACTCGTGGACAGGTGGATCACGTCTTCTAGATCCCCAGCAGCCTGAAACCACTGGGAAGCTAGGGTCCATTGAGCAGACCGCATGTGAAGGCGGGTGTATAATTAAGGTCACTCCAGCCTTCTTGTGGGTCTCTGAACCCTAAATTTAAAACACGGGCCATGGGAGTCACATGAACTGTGGAGGCCATGTGGCCCAGCAATCTCAACATCTGCCGAGCTGTGATCTGCTGGGACGCTCGCACCCGCGAGACGAGAGACAACAAGTTGTTGGCTCTCGTCTCTGGGAGATAGGCACGAGCCGTCCGAGAATCCAGCAGAGCTCCTATGAATTCGAGTCTCTGTACTGGGAGAAGATGGGACTTTGGATAATTTATCACAAACCCCAGTAGCTCCAGGAGGCGAATAGTCATCTGCATGGACTGCAGAGCTCCTGCCTCGGATGTGTTCTTCACCAGCCAATCATCGAGATAGGGGAACACGTGTACTCCCAGCCTGCGAAGCGTCGCTGCTACTACAGCCAAGCACTTCGTGAACACTCTGGGCGCAGAGGCGAGCCCAAAGGGTAGCACACAGTACTGGAAGTGACGTGTGCCCAGCTGAAATCGCAGATACTGCCAGTATCGGGATGTGCGTGTAGGCGTCCTTCAAGCCAAGAGAGCATAGCCAGTCGTTTTCCTGAATCATGGGAAGAAGGGTGCCCAGGGAAAGCATCCTGAACTTTTCCTTGACCAGATATTTGTTCAGGGCCCTTAGGTCTAGGATGGGACGCATCCCCTCTGTTTTCTGTTCCACAAGGAAGTACCTGGAATAGAATCCCAGCCCTTCTTGCCCGGATGGCACGGGCTCGACCGCATTGGCGCTGAGAAGGGCGGAGAGTTCCTCTGCAAGTACCTGCTTGTGCTGGAAGCTGTAAGATTGAGCTCCCGGTGGGCAATTTGGAGGTTTGGAGGCCAAATTGAGGGTGTATCCTTGCCGGACTATTTGAAGAACCCAACGGTCAGAGGTTATAAGAGGCCACCTTTGGTGAAAAACTTTTAACCTCCCCCCGACCAGCATATCGCCCGGCACTGACACGTTGATGTCGGCTATGCTCTGCTGGAGCCAGTCAAAAGCTTGCCCCTTGCTTTTGCTGGGGAGCCGTGGGGCCTTGCTGAGGCGCACGCTGCTGACGAGAGCGAGTGCGCTGGGGCTTAGCCTGGGCCGCAGGCTGTCGAGGAGGAGGATTGTACCTACGTTTACCAGAAGAGTAGGGAACAGTCTTCCTTCCCCCATAAAAATGTCTACCTGAGGAGGTAGATGCTGAAGGCTGCCGGCGGGAGAACTTGTCGAAAGCGGTATCCCGCTGGTGGAGCTGCTCTACCACCTGTTCGACTTTCTCTCCAAAAATGTTGTCCGCTCGGCAAGGGGAGTCCGCAATCCGCTGCTGGATCCTATTCTCCAGGTAGGAGGCACGCAGCCATGAGAGTTTGCGCATCACCACACCTTGAGCAGCGGCCCTGGATGCAACATCAAAGGTATCATATACCCCTCTGGCCAGGAATTTTCTGCACGCCTTCAGCTGCCTGACCACCTCCTGAAAAGGCTTGGCTTGCTCAGGGGGGAGCGCATCCACCAAGCCCGCCAACTGCCGCTTATTGTTCCGCATGTGTATGCTCGTGTAGAGCTGGTAGGACTGAATTTTGGCCACGAGCATAGAAGAATGGTAGGCCTTCCTCCCAAAGGAGTCTAAGGTTCTAGAGTCCTTGCCCGGGGGCGCCGAAGCATGCTCCCTAGAACTCTTAGCCTTCTTTAGGGCCAGATCCACCACACCAGAGTTGTGAGGCAACTGAGTGCACATCAGCTCTGGGTCCCCATGGATCCGGTACTGGGACTCGATCTTCTTGGGGATGTGGGGATTACTTAGAGGCTTGGTCCAGTTTGCCAGCAATGTCTTTTTTAGGACATGATGCATGGGTACTGTGGACGCTTCCTTAGGTGGAGAAGGATAGTCCAGGAGCTCAAACATTTCAGCCCTGGGCTCGTCCTCCACAACCACCGGGAAGGGGATGGCCGTAGACATCTCCCGGACAAAGGCCGCAAAAGACAGACTCTCGGGAGGAGAAAGCAGCCTTTCAGGGGAGGGAGTGGGATCAGAAGGAAGGCCATCAGACTCCTCGTCAGAGAAATATCTGATGTCCTCCTCCTCCTCCCACGAGGCCTCACCATTGGTATCAGACACAAGTTCATGAACCTGTGTCTGAAGCCGTGCCTGGCTCGACTCCGTGGAAACACGGCCACGGCGGGAGCGTCGAGAGGTAGACTCCCTCGCCAGCACCGGCGAAGCTCCCTCCGCCGACGTCGTCGGGGAGCCTTCCTGGGAAGCGACCGCAGTCGGTACCGCAAGCGGCACCGATGTCGGAGACCTCACCCCGGGCAAGGGGCCAGCCGGCGCCTCACTCGACGGTACCGGTGGCACAAGCACCCCCGGTACCGGAGGGGAAGGGCGCAACAGCTCTCCCAGGATCTCTGGGAGAACGGCCCAGAGACTCTCGTGCAGAGCGGCTGTGGAGAAAGACATGGAAGCCGATGCAGGCGTCGAGGTCAGAGTCTGTTCCGGGCGTGGAGGCTGTTCCGGGCTGTCCAAGGTGGAGCGCACTGACACCTCCTGAACAGAGGGTGAGCGGTCCTCCCGGTGCCGATGCCTACTGGGTGCCGACTCCCTCGGCGACCCAGAGCTCTCGGTACCGATGCGGGAAGGAGATCGGTGTTGATGCTTCTTTGACTTTTTCAAACGAAGCATGTCACCGGAACTTCCCGGTACCGACGAGGAGGACGTAGAATCCAGCCGTCGCTTCCTCGGGGCCGAGGCCGAAGAAGGTCGGTCTCGGGGGGGCTGTACCGCAGGAGCCCTCAGGGTAGGGGGAGACCCACCCGAAGGCTCACCGCCACCAGCAGGGGAATGGACAGCCCTCACCTGCACTCCAGTCGAAGCACCACCGTCCGACGACATCAGCACTAGTGGAGGTCCCGGTACCACCGACGCCGACTTTCGATGTCTCGGTACCGACGATACAGAGGGTCGATGCCTCGATGCAGTCGATGCTGAGGTCGAAGGTCTTGAAGCTGTCGACGTCGATGCACTCGATGCCCCCGGTGCTGTTGCCGACGAAGAGCCCGAGAACAACACATTCCACTGGGCCAATCTCGCTACCTGAGTCCTTTTCTGTAAAAGGGCGCAAAGACTACAGGCCTGCGGGCGGTGCCCATCCCCCAGACACTGAAGACACGACGCGTGCCTATCAGTGAGCGAGATTACCCGGGCGCACTGGGTGCACTTCTTGAAGCCGCTGGGAGACTTCGATGACATGGGCAGAAAAATCACGCCGGCGAAATCAAAACTCGTAATGGCGATATAGGCACCAAAAATAGGGAGAGAAAAAACCCGATCCGAGGCCTCAAAAAAGGCCTACCCCGAAAGCGAAAGGAAACTTACACGGGGCAAAAGCTGGAAGCACGGGAAAGGGGTGAAGACCGGAAAGGTCTTCTTCTATTTTTTTTTTAGCAAAAAACGCGAAGACGCGCAAGGGTCAACTTTGAGGGGCGCGAAACGGCGCAAAACACGACCGTCCCGAGCGCGGACAAAAGAAGACTGACTAACACGAGCCGGTTCGGGCGGGAAGAGGGCCGCGCATGCGCGGTGCGCATCGGCGCGCAAGGACTAGCAAAGGCCTTTGCTAGTAAAGTTTTCCGATTGGAGGGGCTGCCGTGGACGTCACCCATCAGTGAGAACAAGCAGCCTGCTTGTCCTCGGAGAACTATTTTATAAAGTTAAGTACATGCCTACTTGACTTTATAAAATACTAGCCTAGATGTAACAGAATGGGATTAAATGTAGGCACAGGCACTTACACCAGTTCGAAGGCGTCTGTAAATGTCAGTGTAAACTTTTCACAAAGTACATGTGAAAATAAAATTTTTTTAAATGTTATAAATTTACATGTATAACTGTGGACTCCACCCTGCTGTTCCCTTGTGCAAGCTCGCAGTGAAAATACATGTCCTGAAACTTATGCATGTATTTTCACACTAGTTTGTATTTTATAAAAGTCTACTTGTGCACATATATGATAAATACTAGCACTCAGGCATTCTTAGCGGCTAAAACTAGGCAGCTCCGTAGAAGATTACCTCCAAAGAGTACACACACCAAAAGATTGTGTGTACTTTTTGAGTACCAGTCTCAGGAGTACAGCTTGGGTAGTGCAGACGCTGACTTGCAATATACATATGTACATTAAAAAATAAGCAGGTACATATGAAGACTAGACAAACAAATTTACACCTTTTTCGGAGCAAGTGTAAATTTTGGCATGGGCATTTGTGTGCTGTTTGAGCTAGTTCAACGTGCTTATTTTAAGAGGGCACAAATGTGGTTGGAAGCCTTTATAAAATAAGAACCGTTTTGGACTTTCCACATAGGTGTCCCATTATAAAATTACACTCTTAATTGGAAGTTAGTCTTTAAGTGGAGGAGTAGTGGATAGTGCAGCGGACTTTGATCCTAAGGAACTGGGTTCAATTTCCACTGCAGCTCCTTGTGACTCTGGGCAAGTCACTTAACCCTTCATTGCCCCAAGTACAAATAAGTAAACTGCTTTGAATGTAGTTGCAAAAACCACAGAAAGGCGGTATATAAACACCCAATCCCTTTCCCCTTTACTCAAAGTCAATGAAATATTTCTGTGTATAGAAAGGGGGATAGGTAATGGGAGGGGGCAGGATTCGTAGTGCACTGGTCCCCCTCACATGCCAGGACACCAACCGGGCACCCTAGGGGGCACTTGTAACAATTACAAAAAAATTAAAATACCTCCCAAGTCCATAACTCCCTTACCTTGGGTGCTGAGCCCCCCCAAATCCCCCCCAAAACCCACTGCCCACAACTCTACACCATTACCATAGCACTTATGGCTGAAAGGGGGCACCTAGATGTGGGTACAGTGGATTTTGGAGGCGGTTTGGAGGGCTCCCATTTACCAGCACAAGTGTAACAGGTAGGGGGGGATGGGCCTGGGTCCACCTGCCTGAAGTCCACTGCACCCACTAACAACTGCTCCAGGGACCTGCATACTGCTGTGATGGAGCTGGGTATGACATTTGAGGCTGGCATACAGGCTGGCAAAAAAAAGTTTTTAAAGTTTTTTTTTTTTTGGTGGGAGGGGGTTAGTGACCACTGGGGGAGTCAGGGAAGGTCATCCCCGATTCCCTCCGGTGATCATCTGGGCAGTTGGGGCACTTTTTGGGGACTTGTTCGTGAAAAAAAGGGTCAAAAAAAGGCGGCCCAAATTCTCGCTTCTGCCGCCCTTCTAACGTAGTCAGTCACATTAGAGCCCATACCGAGGGCACCCAGTTTAATTATGTCATCTTTTATTTTCTTTGCTTTTCTTTTAATTCTCTTTGACTTTACAAGTTGTAGTTATTTTCCAATATTTTGTATTTTTAATTATTGTAATGTGCTTTGACTTCATGAAAGGCGGTATATTAACCTATAATAAACTAAACTATGTCAACGCTTTGCTAAAATCGCTCATCACACACGTGCTGTTTGATGCTCTTGCAAGTCTATCTTTTACACAGGTTATGGAGCAGGCAACGCATCAGACAGGTCATATGTTGGATTTGTTTTTTATTCCAGCGAGTTGGGCCTTGGCTGTTAATATTACTGTTTACCAGTAGTGTGGTCGCAACATTCTTTAATGATATTTATATTAATACTTGATGAGGTGGCATGCGATGTTCATTTGCAGACTAAGGCAATTTGGCCCTGAATTGCTCCTGCTTCTTTACTGAAGATTTGGGCCCATTTGTTGGGGGGCATTTCTGGTTTTGAGATGGAGGACATTGGTAAGCATTAGGGTGATACTAACTGCTATTTTAGACTTGGTGGCTCCTAGGAAGGTGGTTGCAGTAGGGTGTGAGGGGGGAAAAGTATGCGCCTTGGTTGTTTACAGGATTGAAGCAAGTACATTGGGAACTCCGGCGGGTGGAAAGGGAATAGCGGATGTCAAGAGACCTTGATGACAAGAGATTTGAATTTGTTGAAGTTACAAGAATATACTGTTGTAGTTGCTAACAAAAGAGAATTGTATTATCAGAAGTAAATAACGGGATCTTTAATCACGCCAAAGAGTTGTTCTCAATTTTTCACTCTTTAACCCAAGATAAAAGTGCAGAAAAGGTTAGCTCTCCATGCTCACCTGATGGTCATATGGTTTATTTTAACTGGAAAGTGCAGAATATTGTTGAACCTTTTTCTAATGGAGGGGTGGATGAGATTTTTCTCCCCTGTTTTAGGAGAGGGAAGGGGGGATTTTTCAGTGGTGAGTGAGCCAGAGGTTACATTATATTTGAAGAAATGCTGCCCAACTGGTGCTACAGGAGATGTATGCTCCCCTACTTTGAGAGGATTGAGAGATTTTATCATCTCCATTTTGACTAAAATTGTTAATATTTGGGGGGGGAACTGGATATTTTCTGGATGAATTAAAAACAAGCACAATACAGCCAGTCCTGAAAGATTCAGCAGTAGGATGTAATGTTTTGGCTATGCTATTAATTTAACCCGTTTAGTGTTTGCTTCGTGAGTTCAACAATCTAATACCACAATCGCAAACTTTATTGTTCCACACAATCTCCTAGTCTAGAGGTAAAAAGACTTCAGATTCCTGGTGCACATTCACTCTCTTTTTTGAACGGCACCGCTCTGCTCAGCTGTTGGTTCTTACATATACCAGTGCGGTAACTGGCAAGAATCCTCATTAGTCAAAACATCCTCTAATCATTGCTACTATGCATTCACTTTATATTCTGATATGCAGTTTATAGCATTTATCTTTTCATGCAGTTTTAGCACTTTTCTTTTCGCAAGGGCGTTTTCTAATAGATACTTTAGGTGAAACACCACAAGAGGTATGGCTAAAATCATAAAAATTGAAGTAAGTACATGGGATAGATATATACACAGTAAGATAACAAGAAATTTGTTTGTTTTTAGGGCAAGATATATAAAGGTTCGGCTCCTAATGAAGCAGAAGCGAAACAGGAGCTCGCTGTAGAGCGAACCTATTAGAAAACACCCTTACGAAAAGTGCTAAAACTGCATGAAAAGATAAATGCTATAAACTGCATATCAGGATATAAAGTGAATGCATAGTAGCAATGATTAGAGGATGTTTTGACTAATGAGGATTCCTGCCAGTTACCGCACTGGTATATGTAAGAACCATCGGCTGAGCAGAGAGGTGCCGTTCAAAAAAGAGAGTGAATGTGCACCAGGAATCTGAAGTCTTTTTACCTCTAGACTAGGAGACTGTGTGGAACAATAAAGTTTGCGATTGTGGTATTAGATTGCCTATGCTAGCAAAATAGTTGAACAATCTGTTTATGTTCAACTGAACAATTGTTTGTCAAGAAAGTCATTGCTATATCCGTTCCAATATGGCTTTTGCAGGGCAGATAGTACTCAGGTGCTTGTAGCTGCAACTGTGGATGAGGTCCATTTGGGGTTAGGCAGGCTAATTACATTTGGTTTTTTTGGATATATCTGCAGCATTTGACATACTTGAACATAATATTTTCCTGAAGCGCCTGGGTGCTGTGGTCTTGCTGGGACCATACTGTCATGGTTCAAATCATTTTTAAGTAACAGAAAAGAAATTGTGCGATTAGGTGATGTGGTTGTGGCTATGCACCCGTTGAGTACAGGGGTACCATAGGGATCAGCACTGCCAGCCAGCGGTTTTGTTTAATATTTGTCTCCTTTGTACTGTTTGTTGCAGACAATGGAGGTGTCATGTTGCATATATATGATATAGTATCAAAATTGAAGGCTGTTTTTGATGTTATGCTTGATTGGCTGACAAAAAAAAACCGCTTGATGTTGAATATTACTAAGACCAAGCTGTTATATGTTGCTGTAGATCCCTCAATGGTGTTGCATGACACTATTTCTTTGTCAGGAATTCCTGTGCATGTTTCAACCCAGGTGCGGAACTTGGGGGTATTGTTTGATTCTTGCTTTTCTTTTAGGACCCAGGTTTCAGCACCTGATTCGTAATTCCTACTTTAAATTGTGATTGCTGAGTAGGTTGTGGCATTTATTGCCTAGAATGGATTTTGTGAGAATAGTAGAGGCAATGGTATTAAGTGGTTTAGACTACTATAACACTGTCTAATTGGAGTTGCCTGCTACTTGTATTCAATCTCAGATTGTTCAAAACTCGGCATAGCTTTTATAGCTTGCCAAGGTTTGAGCATATTACTGTTTATTGCCTATTGTATAAAATTTAAGTTGTTAATAATGATTCATTGTGGACTTTATCAAGCTTCTTCTTCTTACCTCCAACATGCTGTGCAAAGGTATGTAACACTGTGGCTGTTGCGGTCAGCAGCAGCATGTGACTTGGTTGTGCCTGCCTTGAATCGTTTGTAGCTGGACCAGACAAGAAAAGGGGCGTTTTCTATTGCTGGGCCACTTGAGTAGAACAAGTTGCCTTGTAGGCTGTTAGCGTTTAAATATCAGTTGAAAGACCATTTGTTATGTCTGACCTATTATACCCTCTGATGGATACAAAATAATTGATGCTTGGGGAGCATGGACCATGTTGATCAGTAGCTATGATCACCTCTGTTAATTATTATCATTAGCATTTGTATAGCGCTACCAGACGCACGCAGCGCTGAACATCTGACACAAAGAGACAGTCCCTGCTCAAAAGAGCTTACAATCTAAATAATACACACAGACAAGACAACGGGTGATGAAAAGTAAAGGGTAATGAAGTAATAGGTGATAAAGAGTAATGGGTGAGAAGGAAGGAAGGGACAAGGGGAGGGCAATTGAGTAGTAGCTAGGAACTAAAAGCAGCAGTGAAAAGGAACTAAAGGAGCAGTGAAAAGCAGTGTTAATATTGGAGAATATTGCCTGAATATGTTGGTGATTATGTGATCATTTTGTATGTTATTTTGTTCACTGCCTTGGATAAGGGTGGGTCACAAACAATAAATCTAAATCTTTAATCTAAGTATAACACATCTAGCACTCTCTCTCTCAATCCAACTCTCTCTGGTCACCCAGTCAAAGAAATTAATCAGATTTATCTGACTAGACTTGCCTCTAGTGAAACCATACTGCCTCAGGTCTTGCAATCTGTTCTCCATTTTAGGAATGTTTCCATTAATTTACTTACTACAGAGATCAAACTAACCAGCCAATAAATCTCAACCTCCTCCTTACTTCTGCTTTTGTGGAGAGGGACCACATCTGCCCTAGCGGTCATCCTGTAGCATGACCTCTAGTGTTCATGGTGGCCATTTTGGATCCTGATGCAGTCTCAGATGGCAGCAGAGAGAATCAACTGCCGCCCAGGAACTACTGGACTATCATGGAAACCTCAGGTAGATCCTGGGGGGCTTGAGGTTAGGGGGAGGGCCAGTCTCTAGGTGAGTAGGACTTGATTTCAGATGGCGGGATTTTGGACGAGGAATATTGGAAGGGGGTTGTGATTGGGGGAGGGGGGGTCAGAGTAAAGGGTGATGTCGGAGGGTGATCAGAAAGGGGTTGTAACTGTTGGGGGAATCATAGCTGCATTTACTGCTTCCTCTTTTAGGCTGCAATAAGTGCAGCCATGGTATTAGCACTATGACAGTTAGTGGGCAGATTACCCTGATGGTAACCTCTCTGCTCTGCCCCCATGTCAAGCCCAGTTCCTGCCCGCATCCGAGTTATGTAGCAAATACTGAATATTTACCATTCACTGCTGTTTTTAATGTGGAAGTCGTTAGTGCAGGTCCACGCTAAAGTCTAATATGCAGTAAATCCTGTATCAGCTGCTTAATGCAGCATAGAAGAACCTGGAGGTTGTGGGATCTCAGTATAATTTGATATCCCAGGAGCTGCAAGAACAAAAAATCTGCTGGCAAATTCATCCAGATCCAGGACTTTAGTCATCTAGGTCCCCATGGATTAAAACTGGAACAGGTCACTATGGTACATAATAAAATGATGTTCTTTAGAACAATGGTTCTCAACCTGGGGAATGATAAAGAGGGTAGGCACTGATTGTGGTGGGGGCACAATACTTTTGGTTTTATGTAACTTGAAAAATGTTTTATCCTTTTATTGAAGAGGTGACAAAGTATTTTTTGGGTCCTTTTACTAAGGTGCACTAATGAATTTAGCATGCACCAATAAATCAGTGTACTTTAAGTGCCATGAAGTCCATAGGTATACAATGGAGCATTTAGTGCACATTAAATCCATTACCATGCATTAGTAAAACGACCCCTTAGAGAAGAAAAAAAAAGGAGGGCATGAGCTCAAATGTTTGAAAAATATAACATTACAGCACAATCAGATCCTTCAAGATTTAAGTCCTTACTTAGCATAGAAAAAGTACATTAAATGCAGAATAAGATGCACTATGACCAAACATTTGATATTAGGGTATTTTTTTTATTGTTCTAATGAATTCTTGACATTTGATTTACTCATAGGACAATGCTGAGCAATAGGTCTGGAGAATAACTTGAAATGACTAATTTAGATGTTTCAAATTATTTCTATCTTCAGTACCGTTACACTGAATATCCATGTATAATTTATTTTATTTATTTGTTACATTTGTATTCCACATTTTCCCACCTATTTGCAGGCTCAATGTGGCTTACATTGTACTGAGGAGGCATTCGCCATCTCCGGTAGAGAAACAAATACATGGAGATACTGTGGTCGGATAAGGATCATATGTTAGAGACACACTGGGAATCACAAAGAGGAACCGTTATGTATAGTCTGTTACAAGCTTTGGTATCGTTGTGTTGCGGGGTTTAGGCACTTACGTTGGGTCATTGGGGTATGCCTTTTTGAACAGGTTGATTTTTAGTGATTTCTGGAAGTTTAGGTGATCGTACATTGTTTTCACGGCTTTTAATAGTGCGTTCCACAGCTGTGCACTTATGTAGGAGAAATTAGTTGCATAGGTTGATTTGTATTTGAGGCCTTTGCAGCTTGGGTAGTGGAGATTCAGGTATGTTTCGTGATGATCCGATTGTGTTTCTTGTTGGTAGGTCTATTAGGTCTGTCATGTACACTTGGGCTTCGCTGTAGATAATTTTATGGACCATGGTGCAGATTTTGAAAGCAATACGTTCTTTGATTGGTAGCCAATGTAGTTTTTCTCGGAGGGGTCTGGCGCTTTCGAATCGCGTTTTTCCAAATATAAGCCTGGCTGCTGTGTTTTGAGCAATCTGAAGTTTCTTTATGAGTTGTTCTTTGATCTCGCGTAGATTCCGTTGCAGTAGTCTGCATGGCTTAGTACCATTGATTATATCAAGTTGCGGAATGTTTCCATCGGGAAGAATGGTTTCACTCGTTTGAGTTTCCACATTGCGTGGAACATTTTCTTAGTTGAGTTAACTTGGCTCTCAAGTGTAAGGCTATGATCGATAGTAACGCCGAGGATTTTCAGGCTGTCTGAGATAGGGAGGGTGTAGTTTGGGGTGTTTATACTAGTGGGCTTGTTCATATTGTATTGAGATGAGAGAATGAGACAGTGAGGGGCATAATCGAAAGGGGGCGCCCATCAATAAGGGCGCCCATCTCAAGGGACGGCCCCGTAAAGAAGAATACACGACCGTATTATCGAAACAAGATGGGTGGCCATCTTTTGTTTCGATAATACAGTCGGAGGCGGCCAAATCTCAACATCTAGGCCACCCTTAGAGATGGCCAACATTGTTTTTTGCCTATAATGGAAACTAAGAGCAGCCATCTCAAAACCGGCCAAATCCAAGCCATTTGGTCGTGGGAGGAGCCAGAATTTCTAGTGCACTGGTCCCCTTCACATGCCAGGACACCAACCAGGCACCCTAGGGGGCACTATAGTGGACTTCACAAATTGCTCCCAGGTGCATAGCTCCCTTACCTTGGGTTCTAAGCCCCCCACAACCCACTACCCACAACTGTACAACACTACCATAGCCCTTAAAGGGTAAAGGGGGCACCTAGATGTGGGTACAGTGGGTTTTGGGTGGGTTTTGGAGGGCTCCCAATTACCACCACAAGTGTAACAGGTGGGGGGTGGATGGGCCTGGTTCCGCCTGCCTGAAGTGCACTGCAGTACACACTAAAAAAAACTGCTCCAGGGACCTTCATAGTGCTGTCATGGAGCTGGGTATGGCATTTGAGGCTGGCATAGAGGCTGGCAAAAAAATGTATTTAAATTTTTTTTTTAGGTGGGAGGGGGTTGGTGACCACTGGGGGAGTAAGGGGAGGTGATCCCCGATTCCCTTCGGTGGTCATCTGGTCAGTTCAGGCACCTTTTCAAGGCTTGGTCGTGAACAAAAAGGGACCAAGTAAAGTCAGCCAAATGCTCGTCAGGGCCGCCATTCTTTTTTCCATTATCGGCCGAGGACGGCCATCTCTTAACCACGCCCCCGTCCCGCCTTCGGTACACTACCGACACGCCCCCTTGAACTTTGGCCGTCCCTGCAACGGAAAGCAGTTGAGGCTGGCCAAAATCGGCTTTCGATTATGCCGATTTGGGCGGCCTCTCCCGATTTGTGTCGGAAGATGGGCGCCCTTCTCTTTAGAAAATAAGCTGGAGTGTGTTTTGTCTGTATTGAGTTTTAGTTGGAACGCATTCGCCCATGAGTTCATGATGTTTAAGCTGAGTTTGATTTCCTTGGTGATTTCTGTCAGGTCATGTTTATAAGGTATGTATATTGTGACGTCGTCTGCACAGATGAATGGGTTGAGGCCTTGGTTGGATAGGGACTTGGCTAGAAGTGTCATCATGAGGTTGAAGAGGGTCGGTGATAGTGGTGACCCTTGAGGTACTCCGCAGTCGGCTTTCCACGGTGATGATATGTTTGAATTTGATTTCACTTGGTATGTCCTAGTGGTTAGGAAGCCATTGATCCAAAGTATGTTTCCACCAATACCGAAGAGCCTTAGTAGTATATTATGGTTTACCATGTCGAATGCACTAGACATGTCGAATTGAAGGAGAAGTATGTTTTTGCCTGTTGCTATTTCCTGCTTGAATTTGGCTAGGAGTGTAATGAGTACTGTTTCAGTGCTATGGAGGGGGCGAAAACCTGATTGTGATTCATGTAATATTGCTTCTGCCTTTTCCGGTTCTGTCATGCCCTGTAAGATTCGCATACCATTCATTAATGTATGTAGTTTGTTTCTTCAGTACCAGAAGGTGGGAGGTTTATCATCCAAACAATGATTACATATATATTTCTTACCAATAATACAAAGCTTTACCCAGAAACAACTTTCCTCCCCTGCCCCATGGTCCCAAGGAGGCAGACCTGTGACCCTATTCTATAACTGAGCACACAATTGGGCGACTAACTTTTGGCGCTATTTATAGAATCTGGGAGATACCGCTCTACATTTTTTGCTGCTGGATATTTTTTTTAAAAAGCAGTTACACATTTGGCATGGTGACAAACTTATAACTGCTTTTTGAACACTGACTTATTAATATCGAAGCTGAAATAGTATGTGATGATAACAAAGCGCAAGAAGTAGTGACAGGCCTTGGAGGAAGAATTTTTATAATCACAACAGTCCTTGGTTTAATTTCATATTCAACAGACTCAGTTCAAATTTGGTAGAGAGGGTTAAAAAAAAAAGATCTAGTGCTGAAAAGCTATAAATGTAACTGAAAGTGAGATGCAATTCTGCTTACACAGAAAATACTTTTACATAGATCTTAACAGCCCAAAATAAATAGCTACAAAATCGATTTGCTTATGAAAAAGAATGTTAATGTATTGCACTGCAGCTCTTATCCACTTACCTTCTTTGGTAACTGAACATTCTGGAATCTCAAGGTCTCCCTGTAGCATCCATACTGGAAGCACTCGTTTCCTTGGCACATGCTTTGACTGTTCAATTTCTTCTTTGCATTGTTCAGTCTGAGAAGAAAAAAAAATAGGAATAGATCAGTAAACTAGACAGCATGAGAACATTACTTGGCTTCTAAAAAAGGTACACAGAAGGGCAACATAAAGGGGATGAGAAGACTTCCCTATGAAGAAATGCTAAAGCGGCTAGGGCTAGCTTTGTTAAAGAACCAAACTGTTAACTGTGAGGAAAGAAAGAAAAGCGCATCTTCTCCTCACCGTGGAAAAAAGAGACTGTGGGTACCGTGCTCATGCGGTAGGTGGGATGGCACTCACACATGCACAGTGGAGCGTGACTTGAGCCCCAAACAGCTCTGTAAAAGATTGATAGCAGCTCCGGAGTGCCACAGTTCTTTTTAATATTTTTATTGCCCCATTATTGACCATCATTCAAGAATTTGGGGTTAACATCTACTGATATGCAGGCAATATTTTGATTCTTACAAAAGTAAATCCTCTACATCTAGATTTGACACCTGTTCAAGAATGTCTATCAGCAGTAGTCAAAAGGAGCAGCATAAGTAAGACACGTACTTATGTGAACCGCTTTGTACTGTTTAGTTTAAGTGGTATATTAACATTAATAAACATAAACATACTTGATGGATTACTGGTCACGGGAAGGAATCTAATGTAATGCCAGCTTTTCGGGGAATAGCTATTCCCCGGGTTGAGACATTTAAATATTTAGGGATAGTGATCGAATCTCGATTAACCTTTGAGAACCACGTTAATTAAATTATTTGTTACATTTGTATCCCACATTTTCCCACCTATTTGCAGGCTCAATGTGTGTCACGTTTTCAAAACAGGAAACTGGGCTTGTGAGCTCTTGGGCCACTGCCGAGGAGCGGCAACGGCAGGCAAAACCACCCTCTAACCAGGAACAGGGCAGAACAGGACTAGAACCCCGGACTGGGGTTGCAGCAGAGGCAAACAAGCTGGAACAGGCAGAGCAGGAACCCTAGTCTTCACCTGCGCTTAGCCGCTTTTCCCCAGGATTTGAGCCCCTGGGTAAAGGCGGCCGGCAGGGCTTTGCAGGACAGGGCAGGGGCAGGATACCAACAGGCAGCACACAACAGAGTAGGACTAAAAGCTGCCAGCACAGCCACTAAACAAGAAACACAAACAGATAAGAAAAAGGACTGAAAGCTGCCAGGCAGCCACTACACAAGACACACAGAGAACCAAGAACTAGACACAGAAATACAAACAAGAATCAAGATTAGGACAGTACAAGCAGGGTATGATACATACCTGTAGCAGGTGTTCTCCGAGGACAGCAGGCTGATTGTTCTCACGACTGGGTGACGTCCGCGGCAGCCCCCACCAACCGGAAATAAGCTTCGCGGGACGGTCGACACGCAGGGCACGCCCACCGCGCATGCGCGGCCGTCTTCCCGCCCGTGCGCGACCGCTCCCGCCAGTTGAATGACTAGCAAAAAATATGAAATACACAACTCCAAAGGGGAGGAGGGAGGGAAGGTGAGAACAATCAGCCTGCTGTCCTCGGAGAACACCTGCTACAGGTATGTATCATACCCTTTCTCCGAGGACAAGCAGGCTGCTTGTTCTCACGACTGGGGTATCCCTAGCTCTCAGGCTCACTCAAAACAAGAACCCAGGTCAATTGAACCTCGCAACGGCGAGGAAACAACAGAAATTGACCTACGAAGAACAACTAACTGAGAGTGCAGCCTGACCAGAATAAATTCGGGTCCTGGAGGGTGGAGTTGGATTTACACCCCAAACAGCTTCTGCAGCACCGACTGCCCGAACCGACTGTCGCGTCGGGTATCCTGCTGGAGGCAGTAATGCGATGTGAATGTGTGGACAGATGACCACGTCGCAGCCTTGCAAATCTCTTCAATAGTGGCTGACTTCAAGTGGGCCACTGACGCTGCCATGGCTCTAACACTATGAGCCGTGACATGACCCTCAAGAGTCAGCCCAGCCTGGGCGTAAGTGAAGGAAATGCAATCTGCTAGCCAATTGGAGATGGTGCGTTTCCCGACAGCGACCCCTAGCCTGTTAGGGTCGAAAGAAACAAACAATTGGGCGGACTGTCTGTGGGGCTGTGTCCGCTCCAAGTAGAAGGCCAATGCTCTCTTGCAGTCCAATGTGTGCAACTGACGTTCAGCAGGGCGGGTATGCGGCCTGGGGAAGAATGTTGGCAAGACAATTGACTGGTTAAGATGGAACTCCGACACCACCTTCGGCAGGAACTTTGGGTGGGTGCGGAGCACTACTCTGTTGTGATGAAATTTGGTATATGGAGCATGAGCTACTAGGGCTTGAAGCTCACTGACCCTACGAGCTGAAGTAACTGCCACCAAGAAAATGACCTTCCAGGTCAAGTACTTCAGATGGCAGGTATTCAGTGGCTCAAAAGGAGGTTTCATCAGCTGGGTGAGGACGACGTTGAGATCCCATGACACAACAGGAGGCTTGATAGGGGGCTTTGACAAAAGCAAGCCTCTCATGAATCGAACGACTAAAGGCTCTCCAGAGATGGCTTTTCCTTCCACACGATAATGGTAAGCACTGATCGCACTAAGGTGATTCCTTACTGAGTTGGTCTTGAGGCCAGACTCTGATAAGTGCAGAAGGTATTCAAGCAGGTTCTGTGCAGGGCAAGAACGAGGTTCTAGGGCCATGCTCTCACACCACACGACAAACCTCCTCCACTTGAAAAAGTAACTCTTTTTAGTGGAATCCTTCCTAGAGGCAAGCAAGACCCGGGAGACACCCTCAGACAGACCCAACGCAGTGAAGTCTACGCCCTCAACATCCAGGCCGTGAGAGCCAGAGACTGGAGGTTGGGGTGCAGCAACGCTCCGTCGTTCTGCGAAATGAGAGTCGGAAAACACTCCAATCTCCACGGTTCTTCGGAGGACAACTCCAGAAGAAGAGGGAACCAGATCTGGCGGGGCCAAAAGGGCGCGATCAGAATCATGGTGCCGCGGTCTTGCTTGAGCTTCAGTAAGGTCTTCCCCACCAAAGGTATGGGAGGATAAGCATACAGGAGGCCGGTCCCCCAATGGAGGAGAAAGGCATCCGACGCTAGCCTGCCGTGTGCCTGAAGTCTGGAACAGAACAGAGGCAGCTTGTGGTTGGTCTGAGAGGCGAAAAGGTCCACCGAGGGGGTGCCCCACGCTCGGAAGATCTTGCGTACCACTCTGGCATGGAGCGACCACTCGTGCGGTTGCATGACTCTGCTCAGTCTGTCGGCCAGACTGTTGTTTACGCCTGCCAGGTACGTGGCTTGGAGGAGCATGCCGAACCGACACGCCCAACGCCACATCCCGACGGCCTCCTGGCACAGGGGGCGAGATCCGGTGCCCCCCTGCTTGTTGACGTAATACATTGCAACCTGATTGTCTGTCCGAATTTGGATAATTTGACAGGACAGCCGATCTCTGAAAGCCTTCAGTGCGTTCCAGATCGCTCGGAGCTCCAGGAGGTTGATCTGCAGATCCTTTTCCTGGAGGGACCACAGACCCTGAGTGTGGAGCCCATCGACATGGGCTCCCCACCCCAGGCGAGATGCATCCGTCGTCAGCACTTTCGTGGGCTGCGGAATTTGGAATGGACGTCCCAGGGTCAAATTGGTCCGGATGGTCCACCAGAGCAGTGAAGTGCGGCAACTGGTGGAGAGGCGGATGACATCTTCTAGATTCCCGGTGGCTTGAAACCACTGGGAAGCTAGGGTCCATTGAGCAGATCTCATGTGAAGACGAGCCATGGGAGTCACATGAACTGTGGAGGCCATATGACCCAGAAGTCTCAACATCTGCCGAGCTGTGACCTGCTGAGACGCTCTGGTCTGCGAAGCCAGGGCCAAGAGATTGGTAGCCCTCGCTTCGGGAAGGTAGGCCTGAGCCGTCTGGGTATTCAGCAGCGCTCCTATGAATTCCAGAGACTGAGTAGGCTGGAGATGGGACTTTGGGTAATTTATCACAAACCCCAGCAGCTCCAGAAGTTGAATAGTGCACTGCATGGACCGGAGGGCTCCTGCCTCCGAGGTGCTCTTGACCAGCCAATCGTCGAGATATGGGAACACGTGCACTCCCAGCTTGCGTAGATACGCCGCCACCACCACGAGGCACTTTGTAAACACTCGTGGGGCAGAGGCGAGCCCAAAGGGCAGCACACAATACTGAAAGTGCCGTGCGCCCAGGCGGAATCTGAGATACTGTCTGTGAGCTGGCAGTATCGGGATGTGAGTGTATGCGTCCTTTAAATCCAGGGAACATAGCCAATCGTTTTTCTGAATCATTGGCAGAAGGGTGCCCAAGGAAAGCATCCTGAACTTTTCTTTGACCAGGAATTTGTTCAGGCCTCTCAGGTCTAGGATGGGACGCATCCCCCCTGTTTTCTTTTCCACAAGGAAGTACCTGGAATAGAATCCCTGCCCTTCCTGCCCGGGTGGTACGGGCTCGACCGCATTGGCGCTGAGAAGGGCGGAGAGTTCCTCTGCAAGTACCTGCTTGTGAAGGGAGCTGAAAGACTGAGCTCCCGAAGGACAATTTGGAGGCAGGGAGGCCAAATTCAGGGCGTATCCGCACCGCACTATTTGGAGAACCCACTGGTCGGAGGTTATGAGAGGCCACCTTTGGTGAAAAAATTTTAACCTCCCTCCGACCGGCAGATCGTCCGGTACGGACACTTGTAGGGCGGCTATGTTCCCGTGGATCCAGTCAAAAGCCCGTCCCCGGCTTTTGCTGTGGAGGCGCAGGGGGCTGCTTAGGCGCACGCTGTTGACGAGAACGAGCGCGCTGGGGCTGTCCCTGTGCCTGGCGAGGCCTTCGGGCCGGCTGGTTGTACCTACGCTTTGCAAAAGAATAGGGTGCAGCCTGCCGTGCCCGGGAAAAACGCCCACCCGTGGGGGCGGGTGCTGAAGGCGCCCGGTGGGAGAGCTTGTCGAGAGCGGTTTCCCGCTGATGCAGTTGGTCCACCATCTGCTCGACCTTCTCACCGAAAATGTTATCCCCCCGGCAAGGGACGTCAGCCAGTCTCTGCTGGGTGCGGTTGTCCAGGTCAGAGGCACGCAGCCATGAGAGCCTGCGCATCACTATACCTTGGGCCGCAGCGCGAGATGCCACGTCACAGGTGTCAAAAATCCCCCTGGACAGGAACTTTCTGCACGCCTTCAGCTGCCTGACCACCTCCTGATAAGGCCTGGACTGCTCCGGCGGGAGCTTATCGACCAGGTCCGCCAGCTGTTGCACATTGGTCCGCATGTGAATGCTCATATAGAGCAGGTAAGATTGGATGCGGGTCACGAGCATGGAGGATTGGTAGGCCTTCCTCCCAAATGAGTCCAGAGTGCGAGACTCCCGCCCCGGGGGCGCCGAGGCGGTATCCCTCGAACTCCGTGCCCTCTTGAGAGCAGAATCCACGACCGCTGAGTCATGGGGCAACTGGGGCCGCATGAGCTCTGGGTCAGAGTGGATCCTGTACTGGGACTCTGCTTTCTTGGGAATGGTGGGATTAGTTAGTGGTCGCACCCAGTTCCGGAGCAGCGTCTCCTTCAGGACATTGTGCAGCGGTACCGTGGAGGACTCTCTAGGTGGTGATGGATAGTCGAGGACCTCGAGCATCTCGGCCCTCGGCTCTTCCACAGAGACCACGGGAAAGGGAATGCTTATAGACATATCCCGCACAAAGGAGGCAAAGGAGAGACTCTCAGGAGGTGAGAGCTTCCTCTCCGGTGACGGCGTGGGGTCCGAGGGAAGGCCCGTAGACTCCTCTGAGGAGAAATATCTCGGGTCCTCCTCTTCCCCCCACGAGTCCTCATCCTCGGTATCGGACATTAGCTCATGTAGCTGCGTCCGGTACCGGGCCCGGCTCGACGTCGAGGCACCGAGGTCTCGGTGTCGTCGAGCGGTGGACTCCCGCGCCGGCGGGGACGGAGCTCCCTCCATCGACGTCGACGGGGACTCCACCTGCGTGGCTATCGAGACCGGCACCGCAAGCGGCGGCGGTGTCGACTGCCCCGGCGCCGGGCTAGAGCTCGCCGGCGCCACAGTCATCGGCGCCGAGGGCGCAAGCACCCCCGGCGCCGGCACAGCCTGGCGCATCAGCCCTTCCAGGATCCCCGGAAGGATGGCTCTGAGGCACTCGTCCAGGCCCGCTGCCGGGAAAGGCGGTGGGGCCGGTAAGGGTGTCGGTGCCGGAAGCTGCTGGGGGCCAGGAGACGGCACCGAGGTGCCGGAACCCCGACGCGTCGGTACCTCCACCACCGACGGAGATCTCTCCTCTCTGCGATGACGCTTCGGCGTCGACTCCTCTTCAGGGTGCACCGAGGGCTCCCGGTGACGGCGCTTCTTGTCTTTTTTCCGGTGCACGTCACCGGTGCCGGAGGGCATGGAGGAGGAGGAGGTCGATCCCCCTCGGTCTCGGGGTACCGGGTCCGACAGGGTTCGGTCCCGTGGCTCACGAGTTGAGGGAGTGACCGGGGCCGACTGCCCACGCGGTCTCTCTACCCCACTCTCGCCGGCGGACCGGCGGGCCGACGGGACCTGTTCTCCTGGGGTCGCTGCCATCGGTGCCGATGTCTCGGGCATCGATACCGGTACCGAAGAACCGGTCTTCGATACCGATGCCATCGAGGTCGACGTCGAGGGGCCGGCGCAAGTTCCAAAAAGACGGTCCCGCAGAACTTGCCTCGCAACCTGAGTCCGTTTCCGGAGACCGAGACACAAAACGCACGACTTGAGATTGTGCTCCGGCCCGAGGCACTGGAGGCACCAAGCGTGGGTGTCGGTCTGCGAGATCGGCCGGCCGCAGCGACCACACTTTTTAAATCCACTCGGGACCTTCGAGGACATCGACGGAAAAATCGCGTCGGCGAAGTCAAAGTCGGCAATGGTGGCTAAAATCACACCACGAAAACTGAAACCGACCGAGCGGCCACTAGGCCGCAACGAGGCGTCCCCGCTAGAAAGCGAGGGAAAAGAAGGAGCGCGTGCTCCACACGCGCAAAATTCTTTTTTTTTTTTTTTTTTTTTTAATAAAAGAGAAAAAGAAGAAGAAGAGGCCGAACAGGCCAAAAGCGACGATCCGCGTAAACGCGGTCGAAAAAATCCGGCGGCTGAAACGAGAGAGAGGGGAAAACACAACTCTCTCAGTCGCGGAAAAAAAGTAACTGGCGGGAGCGGTCGCGCACGGGCGGGAAGACGGCCGCGCATGCGCGGTGGGCGTGCCCTGCGTGTCGACCGTCCCGCGAAGCTTATTTCCGGTTGGTGGGGGCTGCCGCGGACGTCACCCAGTCGTGAGAACAAGCAGCCTGCTTGTCCTCGGAGAATAAACTATACAAAGACTAAACTAGAATCAGACAGGGAACTAGAACCAGAAACTAGACTAGGCAGAAGTGCAACAAGCACCAGCATACCCAGGCCTTAGGCGATGCAAAGGCAAAGCAGAAAGGTTTCAAAATGGCTAATAAGCCCAGCAGCAGCTAAGGCTCACTGCAGCAATCATCAGGCAACTACGGGTGCTGTGTAATTTCAACCAAAGCAAGCAAGTCTGGCAGCCCGAAAGATCCGGACCGGACTAGGCTGAAATATGGAACGGGTGACAATAACCAGACAGTCCATTGCAGCCACCAGGTGGCGAGAGGAAGGAGAGCACGAAACATGGGCACAACCGTGACAATGTGGCTTACATAGTATTGGAGAGGCGTTTGTCGACTCCGATATGAACAAATACAAAGTGATGTTATGATAGGATAAGGTTCATGTGGAACAGACATATTGGGGAATCAATAGAGCGGAGGAGATTGTTGTGTCCATTACGTGCTGTGGATTTGTTGTGTTGCGGAGTCCAGGCATTTAAGTTGGATCGGTAGGGTATGCCTTTTTGAACAGGTTAGTTTTTAGTGACTTCTGGAAGTTGAGGTGGTCATACGTTGTTTTCACGGTTTTAGGTAGTGTGTTCCATAGTTGTGTGCATATGTAGGAGAAACTGGATGCATAAGTTGATTTGTATTTGAGTCCTTTGCAACTTGGGTAGTGGAGATTTAGGTATGTTCGTGTGGATCTGGATATGTTTCTAATTGGTAGGTCTATGAGGTCTGACATGTATCCCGGGGCTTCGCCGTAGATGATTTTATGGACCATGGTGCAGATTTTGAAAGCAATACGTTCTTTGATTGGGAGCCAGTGTAGTTTTTCATGGAGTGGTTTTGCGCTTTCAGATCGCGTTTTTCCGAATATAAGCCTAGCTGCCATGTTTTGAGCGGTCTGAAGTTTCTTTATGATTTGTTCTTTGCATCCCACATAAATTCCATTGCAGTAGTCTACATGGCTTAATACCATTGATTATATCAGGTTGCGAAATATTTCCCTCGTGAAGAATGGTTTCACGTGTTTGAGTTTCCACATTGAGTGGAACATTTTCTTAGTTGTGGAATTCCCTTGGCTTTCTAGTGTAAGGTTTCGGTCAATTGTAACGCCAAGGATTTTCAAGCTGTCTGAGATAGGGAGGGTGTACTCTGTGGTGTAAATATGTGTGGGGTTGTTCGTACTGTAGTGGGATGAAAGGATGAGACAGTGTTTTTTCTGCATTGAGTTTCAGTTGAAATGCATTTGCCCATGAGTTCATGATGTTCAAACTGAGCTTGATTTTGTTGGTGATTTCTGTTAGATCATGTTTGTAAGGGATGTATATTGTGACATTGTCTGCATAGATGAAAGGGTTAAAGCAGTGGCTGGTTAAGGACTTGGATAGTGGGATCATCATTAGGTTGAAAAGGATCGGTGAAAGTGGTGATCCTTGAGGTACTCCACAGTCTGCTTTCCACGGTGATGACATGTTTGAATTTGATTTCACTTGGTAAGTTCTAGTGGTTAGGAAACCCTTGATCCAACTGAGTATATTACCGCCAATCCCGAAGTAGTCTAATAATCTTAGTAGTATATTATGGTTTACCATGTCGAATGCACTAGACATATCGAATTGGAGAAGTATGCTTTTTCCTGTTGTTATTTCCTGCTTGAATTTGGCTAGGAGAGTAATTAGTACTGTTTCAGTGCTATGGAGGGGGTGGAATCCTGATTGTGATACATGTAATATTGAGAATTTATTTATATATTCAATGAGTTGTTTGGTTACCATGCTTTCCATCAATTTGACTACCAGTGGAATAGATGCTACTGGGCGGTAGTTTGTGATATCGTTTGCTTTTTTTCTTGGTATCTTTTGGTAATGGGGTGAATAGGATGTTGCCCTTTTCCTTAGTGAAGAGGCCTTGCTGAAGCAGGTAGTTTAGGTGGGAAGTGAAGTCCCCTACGAAGTGGACGGGGGTGGATTTGAATAGGTAATTGGGACAGGTATCCAGTTTGCAGTGAGTGTTGGAGAATCTACTGATCGCCTGGGTGACTGTTTCAACGGTGAGGAAAGTGAAGTTGGACCAGGTTCGGTCAGCTGGATATTCTCCAGGGGTTGGGTCCATGCCATTGATGAAGTTTTTGATATCGGTATTGTTCTGGGGCAATGTGTTGCATAGGTTTACTATTTTTTCATTGAAGTAATTAGCAAGTTTGTCTGCTGATGGGATGTCCGTATTGGTTGTAGTGACCGGAGTGGTGTCTAGTAGTTGGTTTATGAGTTGGTATAGTTTCTTCGTGTCCTTGTACTCTGGCCCTATTTTAGTTTTGTAGTATGACCTTTTCATTTGTCTTATTGCGTATTTGTATTTTCTTTGTATTTTTTTCCAAAGCGTTGAGTGTGTGTTCATCTTTTAATTTTTTCCATGCTCGTTCAGATTTCCTGGATTGTATTTTTAATTTTTTCAGTTCATCGTTGAACCATGGTATCATGTTATGCCTACGTGAGGTTTTTGTTCGTAAAGGTGCTATTTCGGCTAATATGCTTCTGCATCTATTGTCCCATTCCGAGAGGTAGAATATGGAGCCCATTTGAGCTGTCCATTTGTTATTGTATATCTGTTGCCAGAATGTTTTTGAGTCTACTTGGCCTCTTGTGCTGTAGGTTGTATGCTCTTGCATGCGGTGTGAACCCAACGTCCGCCATTTTAGGGATAGGTTTAGTTTGAAGTGGTCGGTCAAAGTTTGATATCTGTTATTGTTAGGTTCAGGTCCATGGACAGTTTGTGTGCGATGAGGTCGAGTGTGTGACCTTTGACATGTGTTGCTTGCATATGTGGCCATTTGAGATCCCATAGGTGGAGGAATTCCTTGCAATCTCGTGCGTTGATAGAGTTTGGGTCTTCTAGGTGAAGGTTAATGTCTCCTAATAGTAGTATGTTGGAGTTGGTTACACAACTGTTTGATATGAAATCCATGAACTTTGTCTGGCATTCGTTCCAATTGCCTGGTGGTCTGTAAAACAAAACGCAGTTCAGGTGATCACATAGGGTTTTGTTGCAGATTCTGATTGACGTAATTTCAAGTTGGAGTATTACGGACTCGGTAATGGTTTCAGTGGTGAAGTGGGATCAATAGATTAGTGCTAAGCCTCCGCCTCTCTTTTCCTTTTTTGGTCCAATGTAAGATTTTGTATCCTGGAGGACAAAGGTCTAGGATTATAGGATCCTTTTGATCATGGATACAGGTTTCATTGATGAAAAGTAGATCAAGGTTGTTTGACAAGATACAATCTGTTACTATTGTTGTTTTGTTTACTATGGATCTGGAGTTGAGGTAATCCACTTGGATTTTTTGGTATGAGTCTTCTATGTTTGGTGTTGTGTGGATTTTTGTTAGTTGTCGGTTCTTTGTTAGTGTGGGTTTGTTAGGACCTTTCTTTCCCTTCTGTTGTGATTGTCCGCATGTTGGTAGTCTTCCTTTGTTTAGGTAGTTGTCAGTTTGGTGGGGAGTGGTGTATGTGATCAGTCTTTGATGATTATGTAGTATGGGTATGATGTTGCTTTCCACAAGTGGGGTGGTTAGTGTTAGGTGGATCAGTGTTATGGAGTAGATTACTAGTAGTAGTTTGACAGTATTCATTTGTGAATCTGAGTGCAGATTTAGAAGGCAGTGCGTTTTTTGATTGAGAGCTAGTGTAATTGTCGCGGAGGAGTAGCGCTTTCGACTTGCGCAATGACTGTTTGGTTATTACCTTGTCAAGACTTTAGGATTCAGCCTTAGCTAAAGAGTCTGAAGTCTTTAACTCCTTAGTTCCTGTTGTGTCGTTAGAAGCTCCTCCAGGGGCTATTTTCTAGGTGTGTGATATTAAATTATTTAAAAAGGCTTTTGTACTCTGAGACTATTAAGATCAGTGAGACATTATTTTGATGACATTTCACACTTTGCTTCATGTAGTATTTATTTCTAAGTTAGATTACTGTAATGTAATTTACGCAGGGACTTCAAATTTTATTTATTATTTATAAGGATTTATTTTCCGCCTTTTTGAAGGAATTCATTCAAGGCAGTGTACAGTAAGAATAAATCAAACATGAGCAACAGGCAATTACAGCAGTAAAAATATTCAAATAAAAATACAAAGTATGACGTGGAGGGGCATAATCGAACGGAAACGCCTATCTCCATGGGCGTTTATTTCCGAGAACGGGTCCGTGAAGGGGCGGGCCGAACCGCATTTTCGAAAAAATGGACATTTTTGAGCTGGGCGTTTGTTTTTTTTAGCGATAATGGAAACTAAAAACGCCCAGCTCAAAAACGTCCTAATCCGAGCCATTTGGTCGTGGGAGGGGCCACGATTCATAGTACACTGGCCCCCCTGATATGCCAGGACACCAACTGGGCACCCTAGGTCAGTGCGGTGGACTTCAGAAAAAGCTCCCACATGCATAGCTCCCTTACCAAGGGTGCTGAAGACCCAACCCCCCTCCCCCAAAACCCATTACCCACAAATGTACAACACTACCATAGCTCTTAGGGGTGAAGGGGGCACCTACATGTGGGTACAGTGGGTTTTGGAGTCCTCCCATTTACCAGCACAAGTGTTACAGGTGGAGGGGGATGGGCCTGGGGCCACCTGGCTGAAGTGCACTGCGGTACCCACTAAAAGTGCTCCAGGGACCTGCATACACGCAGGCCTCTAGGACTGGTTGCTGCTATATAACATTGGCATACCAGTTGACACCTGAAGATTAATCTCTCCGAAAACGTCCTTTATTGGAATAACCGCGTTTACTCACAGTTAACTGCAGATCAGAGGTTGTGCCCCACTGGCAACGAGTCTCCCTGGTACTGAGATTAGCAGTAGGTCAGAGCTGGCAGAATGCTGTACAATGCCCTCTTTCAGCCACATTCAAGGGAAGAACTAAGTTGTCTAACGTGGCTAACACAGGAAAGGGAACTAAAACTGGTTTACAAAAATGGCCACTACCGCATGGACTACAATAGGAAACACAACAGGACACACTCTGACCCAGTAGGCAGGGGGAAAAGCACCATGGGAGAAGAGCCTACCAACTACCAACATCGTGAGACTGTAACACAAGCTAATGAAATCACGGAGCCCAATACCCTACACCCACCACAACGCAATGCTGATATGACCCTGTAGTGCACCCGAGAGCCACATCTGACCAAGGGAAAGGCTGTGAAAGGATCGAACATATTCTGCTGTCATGGAGGTGGGTAAGGCATTTGAGGCTGGCATACAGGCTGGAAAAAAAGTTTTTAAAGTGGGGTTTTTTTGGTGGGAGGGGGTTAGTGACCACTGGGGGAGTCCGGGGAGGTCATCCCCGATTCCCTCCAGTGGTCATCTGGGCAGTTGGAGCACTTTTTTGGGACTTGTTCGTGAAAAAAAAGGGTCCAAAAAAAGTGACCGAAAATTGCAGTAAAAACGCCTTTTTTTTTTTTCGATTATCAGCTAGACGCCCATCTCTCCTCGGCTGATAACCACGCCCCAGTTCCACCTCCACCACTCCTCCGACACGCCCCCGTCAACTTTATTCGTTTCCGCAACGGAGTGCAGTTGGAAACGCCCAAAATCAGCTTTCGATTATACCGATTTGGGCGCCTCTGCGAGACAAACGTCTATCTCCCGATTTAGGTCGCACTATAGGCGTTTTTCTCTTTCGAAAATAAGCTGGATAGTAAACTACTTCTCAAAAATCCAAAATACTGAAGAGCAAAAAACAATATAATATCACAAAATTTGCTCTAAGACCCAACAGTAATCCCAGAAACTGCAGATAATAATATATTAAAGAAAGGAAACCTCAATAGCTCAGGGGGCACTTATCACTGGTTTCAATCTATTCTCTGAAAACCAACTTCAGCGGAAAACAACTCCTCACAGGGAGAAAAAAACGCTGAAGCAAAGAAACAGAGAAAATCATTTAAATTGCAAACTCTCTCTAGAATTAGTGGTGAGGACTACAGCGACTATTAGAAAATTGTCCAAAACATGCTGCAAGTGCATAGCAACTAAAGTTTTTCTACTTAGTTTCTCCACCCGGGTGGTTATAGTGCTTTCACAATATCCACTTGTAATCTTCAACCGGCTCCAACTGCACCAGTAGTATTCCTGTAGCACACTGCAGCTTCAAGGAGCCCCCTTGTTTCGCTTCTGCCTCAGGGAGAACTTACAACCCAGACCAGATCTTTTCGTTTTGAAGTCAGACACAAAATGGCAACATCCCGAATAAACGCTCACAAACTGAATCACCTCTAATATGGCATCAAGGCGAGGAACCAATAGGAAAAGTCGCTCATGACAAATTCACTAGAAAAATATCGCAGAATCAGTAGAATGCCTCCCATTACAATGGACCATTCAATCCATTTGGTGTTGCAGTTTGTAGATTGTATATCCATTTCTCCATTTCTGTTCCTTCTGATGCAAACAACAAGAAACATCTCCTCTCCACCCAATATCTATTATCTGTTCAATAGCTCAAATGAATGGTGCAGCTACATCCAATGTTTTACCAAAGGCACATAAGCTTTCCCTGCATTGATGCTATGTTTGTGTTCAATCAGTCTCATCTTCAACATGCGCTTAGTTTGACCTCTTTACTTTAGACCACAAGGACACTCAATAAGATATATCACTACCTTAGAGATACAATTCATGGCACATCTAATCGGGATCCATCTCTTTCTGACTTTATCCCAAAATTTGGAAGCTTCTTCAGTGACATCACATATCACACAATGGCCACATTTAGAGTGGCCTGGATTACGGACAGATTTATCAGTCCAAATATCCGATTGACAAAGTAGGTCAGATGAGGGCGGGCCCATGAGGAAGGAGGGACGTCGGAGACTTGCGGAGGAGGCGATCAGCTGTTCTTGCCCGTGCAGCGCCTTCACACAGAGGTGAGAGGCGCTGCACGGGCCCGGTAAGACAGAGGGGGGCCCGGTGGAGGGGGGGAATGGTGACGACGACCTCTGGGGGGGGCGGCGGGGGGGGGGGCACGAGGGCAGAGGATGGCGGGAGCTGTTTTTTTTCTAAAAAAAAGCAGAAAGAGAGGAAGGGAGGGGGCTGGGGCTGGCAAAAAAAGTCACGATTTTAAATGTAGGGGAGAGCAGAGGGGGGGGGGGGCAAGGACGCTCCTGATGACCGTTTTTGCCCCCTCCCGATTTTTTTTAACATTGTTTTTCAGTTTGCTTTAACATTGTAAGTAGACATTTTTCCTCGAGTTGTAGCGAGAGGTGGTATACCAAATCTAAGAACAAGTACATTAACATTGTTAGAGGGAAGAGGGGAAATGCAATCGGCTGGAAGCCGGGCAGCCACAACAAGAGGTACAGACCTCTCGTTAGCTTTCCCGGAGTTTTCCTGCGTTAGGGCAAGCGGAAAACTTTAGTGCATCTCATTCCAACAGGGTTTCTAAACAATTTGCTCATCTGCATTCCTTTTTGTTTGCTGCTACCGTCGTCGGAAAATGGCCTTTAATGCATGTCACGGTTAAAAAGTTGTTCGTTAAAGGGTTGTTAAAGGGTCGTTAAAGGCACTTGCATCTGGCCCTCAGAACGTCTCAGAAAGAAAGTCCAGTGGGACCTTTCCTCTCTATATAGTTTAATTCTAAGGAGACTATATCAAACAAACCCTTTGAAGCTAGCCCAGTAATCAAATTGCCCTTAGTAACCTTAGCAACTGTTCTACTTCCTCACACCTTAATTCACACCTAATTCAGGTCAACTGAGTGCTACCTCTCCTGCAGGCAAGAACAGAGAATAACTTTCTTTTACAACAGTTCAAGCCTAGTTACTATCCTCTTTATACTCTTGGCTGTTTTCAACCTCTAAGCTGTGCTAAATGTCCAGTAGCTGAGTAAAATTTAGAGTAGCTATAAACATATAGTTAAATTGCATGTAAACAAACAGGAAAAGCATAAGGCGCATGGTTAATGGAATTCTTTCCAACCTCTCTGCGAGAGTTTATGTATGCGTGTGTGTGCACGTCTGTGTTTGTATCTGTAAGAAGTGCTCACAGGGTAATGCAACAAAAAGTTTTGCTCACATCAACTCAGTTCTTTGCTCATGTGGAAAAGATTTTACTCACATCAACTCGGTCCTTAGAGGGAACACTGGTTCCAAGCATCTGCTGTTTCAAAATATGAATTCTCAAATAACCTATGACTGTATTATCAAGATCCCTGGTGGCTAATTAAGAAGGCTGCCTACAACAGAAAACAAAGATGACTAAAAAGGTCATTAATTTTCCCAATTCCTTCAACAAAATAAGGGTTGATAAAATAAGTTAACAAAATTCTCACCAAAGTACTGAAAGTTTCTTCAGTTTGTACTGCTCTTTTTTCTTGTGAAGGAGCTTTGCCAAATGTGCCATTAGTAGAACATGATGGTTTTTCTACTGAAGATGGTTTGGTTTCTAGAGTGTCTGAAGGCAACTTTGGCTCATCATTTGAAGAAATGTCTTCTTCAAGCATTTGACTGTTCCTATAAAATATAAAGCATGCAAAATATGAGCAATGGGAACATAGGATAAAATCTAGAATGAAGTATAAGCTTTAAAACATAAGATATTATTTATTCTGTAAGCAGTATTCAGCAGGAAGTGGTCAGTGTTTCTTTGGTCACCTCTAGCTAAATTAGACCTGGATATTCAGAATTGGCAATATCCACGCTAATAACACTGAAGTTATCGGGGTACAGCCAATATTCAGTGCCATACCCAGATATCCAACTAGGCACAGTTAGGACAGTATTATATGCAGTCCAACATACCCAGTTAGCAATCTAGGCACCAGCATTGTATAATTGCGGTGCCCCGACACTGCCTTTGGAGCACCTCAGCACTAATTGGATCGTGCCACGGCAGTCAGAGAACATATTCAGCTGCACTATCTAGTTAAGTGCCTCTGAATATCTGCTCTAGGGCTGCTCATCCTCTCCTGCCCAGTTAAATTGTTTTAAATATCAACTCCTCTGTCATAAGTCAATGAGATGTTAAGAAAATAGTTCAAATTTTAAACAATGCATAGTAAACCATAAAAATAATTTAATGTCTACAGTACAATACCTATGGATGTAGACAGTCAAACCAGTTGTAGACTGCTGTTCTTGATCATGTGAGGACCTCTATAGGACTTATACCCAGGGGCGAATGGTGGCCCCAGAAAACCTCTAGGGAGGATCCCATTGTCTTCGGAGGGTTTTTTTTCCTGCTACTCTGCCTTTCTAACCAGGCTCAGGACAGCAAGGGAAAAGTGGATATGTGTGTGTGTGTGTGGAGGTGGGGGGGGGGGGGGGGAAGAGAGAGAGCTGCATGCTAGAAGGACAAGGCATTTCTCAATAGACAAAAGAGAAAAATTTTGGAAATGCTCAGAACCTTGAGTATACCAGAACCTTGAGGATTTCCTCCCCACCACCAAATCAAGTTTGAAAGTGGGCTGGTGGGAATGGATGTCATTAACACACACTGGTCAGCAGTGTCGTGGACCTGCATGGGAAGATATCTGGCAGCTCACCTTCAGCTCATTAGCATGAAAAGTGGCCCCAGCTTAAAAATTTATGAAGACCACTTTTCTAGATACTGAAAAGCAAACATGTTCATAAAGGGTCTATTTACTAAGCTGTGGTAATGTGCACTAAATTCCTAATTTGGAGCTTAATGAACCTTAAAACCACATATAACGAAGATAATTACCTGTAGCAGGTATTCTCTGAGGACAGCAGGCTGATTGTTCTCACATGTGGGTCGACGTCCACGTCAGCCCAGGGAACGGCAAATTTTTCCCAGCAAAAAAATAAATAGTTTTCCCACAGTCTTCTGGCGAGCGAACAGCGCACCGCGCATGTGCGGACAACTTCCCGCCCGTCGCGTGAGCATGCTTCTTCAGTTAAATCAAAAAGCATATAAACAAACTAACAACAACTCCAAAGGGGATGTGGGCGGGTTTGTGAGAACAATCAGCCTGCTGACCTCGAAGAATACCAGCTACAGGTGTTGCTTTCTCCGAGGACAAGCAGGCTGCTTGTTTTCGCATGTGGGGTATCCCTAGCATCCAAGCTCACTCAAAACAATGAACATTGGTCAATTGGGCCTCGCAACAGCGAGGACATAACATAGATTGACCTGAAACCTTAAACAACTAACTGAGAGTGCAGTCTGGAACAAAACAAAAATGGGTCTAGGGGAGGTGGAGTTGGATTCTAAACCCTGATCAGATTCTGTAGCACTGACTGCCCAAACCGACTGTCGCGTTGGGTATCCTGCTGAAGGCAGTAGTGAGATGTGAATGTGTGGACTGATAACCACGTTGCAGCCTTGCAAATTTCTTCAATGGAGGCTGGCTTTAAGAAAGCCACTGATGCAGTTTTGGCTCTAACATTGTGAGCTGTGACATGGCCCTCCAGAGTTAGACCAGCTTGGGCATAAGTGAAAGAAATGCAATCTGCTAGCCAATTGGAGATTGTGCGTTTTCTGATAGCGACTCCCCTCCTGTTGGGATCAAAGAAACAAACAACTAGGCAAACTGTCTGAAGGGCTTTGTCCGCATCACATAAAAGGCCAATGCTCTCTTGCAGTCCAAGGTATGCAAACTGCTTTCACCAGGGCGGGTATGAGGACGGGAAAAGAATGTTGGCAAGACAATTGACTGGTTTAGATTGAACTCCGACACCACCTTTGGCAGGAACTTAGGGTGCGTGCAGAGGACTACACTCTTGTGATGAAACTTGATATAAGGTGCATGCTCTACTAAGGCCTGAAGCTCACTGACCCTACGAGCTGAAGTAACAGCCACCAAGAAAATGACCTTCCAGATCAAGTAATTCAGATGGCATGAATTCAGTGGCTCGAAAGGAGCTTTCATCAGCTGGGTGAGAATGATGTTGAGATCCCATGACACTGGTGGAGGTTTGACCGGGGGGGCTTTGACAAAAGCAAACCTCTCATGAAGCGAACAACTAAAGGCTGTCCAGAGATCGGCTTACCCTCTACACGCCGATGATAAGCACTAATCGCACTAAGATGAACCTTTACGGAGTTGGTCTTGAGACCAGACTGATAAGTGTAGAAGGTATTCAAGCAGGTTCTGTGTAGGACAAGAAAGAGGATCTAGGGCCTTGCTGTCACACCAGACGGCAAACCTCCTCCATTTGAAAGAGTAACACCACTTCGTGGATTCTTTTCTGGAAGCAAGCAAGACTCGGGAGACACCCTCTGAAAGACCCAAGGAGGCAAATTCTAATCTCTCCACATCCAGGCTGTGAGAGCCAGAGACTGGAGGTTGGGATATAGAAGCGACCCTTCATTCTGGGTGATGAGGGTTGGAAAACACTCCAATCTCCACGGTTTCTCAGAGGACAACTCCAGAAGAAGAGGGAATCAAATCTGACGCAGCCAGAAGGGAGCAATCAGAATCATGGTTCCGAAGTCTTGTTTGAGTTTCAGCAAAGTCTTCCCTACTAGAGGTATGGGAGGATATGCATACAGAAGGCCTGTACCCCAATGAAGGAGAAAGGCATCTGACGCTAGTCTGTCATGGGCCTGAAGCCTGGAAGAGAACTGAGGGACCTTGTGATTGAATTGAGTGGCAAAAAGATCCACCGAGGGGGTGACCCACGCTTGGAAGGTCTTGTGGACTATGCCCATGTTCAGAGACCACTCGTGAGGTTGCATTATCCTGCTCAACCTGTCGGCCAGCCTGTTGTTTACGCCTGCCAGATAAGTGGTTTGGAGAACATGCCATGACGGCGTGCCCAAAGCCACATCCGAATGGCTTCCTGACACAGAGGGCGAGATCTGGTGCCCCCCCCCCCCCCCCCCCCACTTGTTGGTGTAATACATGGCAACCTGATTCTCTGTCTGAATCGAAATGATTTGGTTGGACAGCCGACCTCTGAAAGCCTTTAGAGTGTTTCAGATCACTCGCAATTCCAGAAGATTGATCTGAAGACCTTTTTCTTGAAAGGACCAAGCTCCATGAGTGTGAAGTCCATCTACATGAGCTCCCCACCCCAGGAGGGATGCATCCGTCGTCAGCACTTTTTGAGGCAGAGGAATTTGGAATGGACATCCCAAGGTCAGATTGGATCAAATCATCCACCACTGAAGGGAATTCCGAAAGTCGGTGGACAGTTGGATCACATCCTCCAGATCCCCCACAGATTGACACCACTGGGAAGCTAGGGCTCATTGAGCTGATCTCATGTGTAGACGTGCCATGGGAGTCACATGAACTGTGGAGGCCATGTGCCCCAGAAGTCTCAACATCTGCTGAGCCGTGATCTGTTGAGACGCTCAAACTATGGACACCAGGGACAGGAGGTTGTCTGCCCTTGCCTCGGGAAGATAAGCTCGAGCTTTGTGTTCAACAGAGCAACAATGAATTCCAACTTTTGAACTGGGGTGAGATAGGACTTGGAGTAATTGATCACGAACCCCATTAGCTCTAGCACCTGAATAGTCATTCGCATGGACTGTAGAGCACCCGCCTCTGAGGTGCTCTTGACCAGCCAACCGTCGAAATAACAGAACACATGCACTCCCAGTTTGCGTAGCGACTACCGCTAGGCACTTTGTGAACACTCTGGGCACAGACGCCAGACCAAAGGGCAGTACACAGTACGGAAAGTGCTGTGTTTCCAGCCGAAATCGAAGATACTTCCTGTGAGCATCAAGGTATGTGTGTAAGCATCCTTTAAGTTCAGAGAGCACAGCCAATCGTTTTCTTGAATCATGGGAAGAAGGGTGCCCAGGAAAACCATCCTGAACTTTTCTCAGACTAGAAATTTGTTCAGGACCCTTAGGTCTAAGATGGGACACATCCCCTCCCCTCCCCCCCCCCCCCCCCCGTCTTTTTCTGCACAAGAAAGTACCTGGAGTAGAATCCCAGCCCTTCTTCCCCTGGTGGAACGGGTTCGACCACTTGGGCCTTCAGAAGGGTGGAGAGTTCCTCTGCAAGCACCTGTTTGTGCTGGGAACTGTAAGAATGAGTTCCCGGTGGGCAATTTGAAGGTTTGGATTCCAGACTGAGGGCGTATCCTGACCGGACTATTTGAAGAATCTACCGGTCGGAGGTTATGAGAGGCCACCTTTGGTGAAAAAATATTAACCTCCCCCCAACCGGCAAGTCGTCTGGTTCGGACACTTTGACAGAGGCTATGCTTAACTGGAGCCAGTCAAAAGCCCGTTCCCTGCTTTTGCTGGGGAGCAGCACGGGCCTTAGACGCACGCTGTTGACGAGAACGAGCGCGCTGGGGCTGAGCCTGGGAAGGCTGCCAAGAAGCAGGAGTCTACCTACGCCTAGGATAGGAATAGGGAGCACTCCTCTTCCCCCCCAAAATACCTCCTAGATTAGGAGGTAGTAGCAGAAGACGTCTGGTGGAAGAGAGAATCCATAGCATCATTATGCTTCTTGATCTGATCAACAAGATCCTCTACTTTTTCACCAAAAAGGTTATCCCCCCAGCAAGGAACATCCATCATTTGCTGCTGGACCGAATGATCCAGGTCAGAGATATGCAGCCATAAGAGTCTATGCATCACTCTACCCTGAGCAGCGATTTTGGATGCTACATCAAAAGTGTCGAACGTACCCCTGGCCAGGAATTTTCGACACAACTTCTGCTGCCTGACCACCTGGCGAAAAGGCTCGGCTTGCTCCGGAGGGAGTGTATCAACCAAGCCAGACAGTTGCCTTATCGAGTCCCGCAAGTGAACGCTCGTGAAGAGCTGGTATGATTGAATCTTGGCAGTGAGCATAGCGGCCTGATACGCCTTCCTCCCAAAAGAGTCGAGAGTCCTAGCTTCTCTGCCTGGGGGCGCCGAAGCATAGTCTCTAGTACTTCTGGCTCTCTTGAGGGCAGAATCCACCACCATGGAATTGTGGGGTAACTGAGACCTCATCAATACAGGTTCACCATGGATCCGATACTGGGATTCAGCTTTCTTTGGGACCACAGAGCCAGACAGAGGGGCCGACCAGTTTCGCATAAGGACTTCCTTCAGTACCTTATGCAGAAGGACTGTCACAGCCTCTTTAGATGGAAAAGAATAGTCCAGGACTTCGAGCATCTCAGTCCTGGGCTCATCCTCAACCTCCACAGGGAAGAGAATAGCCGTAGCCATTTCCCGGACAAAAGAGGAAAAGGATAGACTCTCTGGCGGAGATAGTCTCCTCTCTGGTGGAGGGGAAGGATCAGACAGAATCCCATAGCACTAATCAGAAGAAAAGTACCTGGGATCTTCCTCTGACTCCCACGAATGCTCCTGCTCAGTATCAGTTAAGATCTCTGCTAAGGTACTTCGACACTGGACCTGCCTCAACGCCAAGGAACGATGTCCTCGATGGCGATGTCGAGAAGCCGACGCCTGCTCGGACTGCGGCGAAGCTCCCTCCACCAACGTCGAAGGGGAGTCGACCTGAGTGGCAGCCGATGCCACAGGCAGCACCACTGTTGGGGACCTCACCACAGGAGAAGGGCCAGACACCGCTGCAGCAGATGGTACAGAAGGCGCAAGCACCTCCGACACCGAAGCTGACTGACATAGCAGTCCCTCCAGAAGTTCTGGAAGCAAGGCCCAGTTGCACTTGTTGAGAGCCACCATCAGAGAAGGCTGCTGGGTCGGTGGAACAGGCGATGTCAGAATCTGTGGAGGCTCGGGAGCAGGTACCGGACTGCTAGGAGACCGATGCATCAGCACCTCCTGTATCAAGGGGGAGCAATCCTCTCGGCACCGACGCTTCTCGGGTGCCGACTCTCACGACGCCCCAGAGCTCCCGGCACCGTGTGTCGAAGGAGAACGATGACGGTGATTCTTCACCTTCGCTTGATTACAATCATCGAGACTCCTCGGTACTGATGAGGAGGACATGGAATCCTCACGTCTCCTTGGGGCCAGGTCCGACGAAGGTCGGTCCCGGGGGGCCTGCATAACAGGAGGCCTCGAGGCAGGTGGAGACCTACTCGACGCCTCGCTGCTCCCAGCGCGAGTTGGTCTCTCAGCAGCCATTACCTCTCCTTTCGATGTTGACGCTGCCGACCTCGGTACCGATGTTGACGTTGAAGGACCAGACAGAGCCCCAAAAAGCTTTTCTCATTGGGCTTCTCGAGACGCTTGGGTCCGTTTCTTCATACGAAGACACAGACTACAAGCAGCTAGGCAATGGTCGGGCCCAAGGCACTGGATACACCAGGCGTGGGTATCAGTACCTGAGATGGTCCGGTTGCATCGAGTACAACATTTGAAGCTTATGAGTGGTGCACGCTGTTCGTGTGCCAGAAGACTCTGGCAAAACTTTTTATTTTTTGCTGGGAAAAATTTGCCGTTTCCTGGGCCGATGCGGACGTCGACCCACATGTGATAACAAGCAGCCTGCTTGTCCTCGGAGAATATTAGTAACACCCAAATAAGCATTACTGATAATGCAAATATTTTGGAGATTAATGTGCTGATATTAATACATTTATCACATGTAAAGCACCTAATTAATATTAAATTAGCTTAATGTGTATTATATAGCTACATTTCAACAGGTGTAGTTATTTTCTCTGAGAGCATAACAGGATAACAAGCTTGCTGGTGATGCTCTCCAGTCAACACTCCCCCTCCCCAGCTGACAAAAGTGTAACTAGGCCTGAATGTGTTCCCCATCAAAGAGATCATCCCTCAAACAGATTTTCTACTTCACACAGAGAGTGCCCTTTATCAAGCAAATAATGTTTTCTTTTCTGTAGCAACTCTTGACTTGCTGTTTGAAACTATGCCATCATATGGAAAGCTCACTTCTATCCCACTATTAATCCCAAAGTAAAGGAGAGCCTCAGATCACCTAGCAACATTAGAATTTCAGCAGTGGTAGTGCAAAAGCACATAAGCACCACTCCTATCCTCAGGGCATGACACTTAGACTTTGGGTAAGAGAAAGTCTGCAGTGGGAGACTTGAGGGGCTGTCCTGGGGTGTACTTTTTTGCCAGTTGAATATGGCCAGGGTTTCTGTACAGGGACTTGATTTTGCAGATAGGAAGAAGGTTAGGACACTGGTTTACTTACACAACATACTATTTTTTTTTGTTACATTTGTACCCCGCGCTTTCCCACTCATGGCAGGCTCAATGCGGCTTACATGGGGCAATGGAGGGTTAAGTGACTCATATTTTATTTAGCACACATTTTTCCACTTGCATACTCAAAATAACTTACAACATAGAATTACATAATACATACAAAACATAGGGCTTTGTTTATTCTTACATTGTTATAATTTTTTACTATGGGCCCTGTTTACTAAGCTGTGCTGTAGGCACGCTAATGATAGACGCACTCATTATATTCCAATAGGTGTCTCTAACATAAGCGCACCCTAATTTTTAGCGTGCGCTAAAAGGTTTGCGTGCCTACAACACAGCTTAGTAAACAGGGCCCATAGTAAAACATTATAAGAATGTAAGAATAAGCAGGATGAATTATTTTTCTGGAAACAAAATATAAATAAATGGAAAATAATTTACCTTAAGGCAAACACATAAACATCAAACAGAAGGACATCTAAAAATCATATTATGATCTCATTCATTATTTTATTTTTGTTACATTTGTACCCCGCGCTTTCCCACTCACGGCAGGCTCAATGTGGCTTACATGGGGCAATGGAGGGTTAAAGTGACTTGCCCAGAGTCACAAGGAGCTGCCTGTGCCTGAAGTGGGAATTGAACTCAGTTCCTCAGTTCCCCAGGACCAAAGTCCACCACCATAACCACTATGCCACTCCTCCACTCCACTTATCAGTGGAAGAGGAACAAAAGAGTAATATATACTATAAACAAGAAAAAAATAATCCAAATACAATATATCCCAGAAGAGGTAAAATTCAATCAATATAATTCTAAAATTTTGCTCTAAACTGAGATCACTGGCCCTGAGATAAACTGCTGGTTAATATTCAAAGCCATTCAACCAGATAACAGCTGCTATTACCCAGATAAATGGCTTCCCTAAGTTCTTTGAGCACACTTGGATGTATCCAATCAGGCCCTGTTGCTTTGTCTTATTTTAGTTTAGCTAGCTCTTCACAAACACAGCCTTTTGAGAATCGGTCCAGGTCTACCGAACATCCATTTCCATTAGCAATTGTTTTCTGCAGCCCAGCCCCTGGCCTTTCATCCATGAACACAGAACAGAAATAAGGATAAAGCTGAACTGCTTAACAGTTATCAGCTTCTACATATTCCTCCCCTTCACCCTTGTGCCTCACTATGCCATTTTGGCACTTCCTCCTATCGCTAACATATCTAAAGAATGCCTTGTCCCCTAGTTTTACCATGCCGGCTATCTTTCCTTCCATTAGTGTCTTTGCTTTCTTCACAGCTTTTCCAGATTCTCTGAGCTTTTCTCTATAAAGGCAAGCTGGTTGATATTGTGTATCTGAATTTTCAAAAAGTACCTCATCAAAGGCTTCAGAAGAAACTGGAGACTCATGGGATAGGAGGTAGTGTCATATTATGGATTAAAAACTGGTTAAAGGATAGAAAACAGAAAGTAGGGTTAAATAGTCAGTATTCTCAATGGAGAAGGGTAGACAGTGGGATTCCTCAGGGGTCTGTGCTGGGACCGCTGCTTTTTAACATATTTATAAATGACCTAGAGATGGGAGTAACTAGTGAGGTAATTAAATTTGATGACGACACAAAGTTATTCAAAGTTATTAAATCGTGAGAGAATTGTGAAAAATTACAAGAGGACCTTGCGAGACTGGGCGTCTAAACAGCAGATGACGTTTAATGTGAACAAGTGCAAAGTGATGAATGTCGGAAAGAGGAACCCTAATTATAGCTAAGTAGTGCAAGGTTCCACGTTAGGAGTCACCGACCAAGAGAGGGATCTCGGCGTCGTTGTTGATGATACGTTGAAACCCTCTGCTCAGTGTGCTGCGCTGGCTAAGAAAGCAAATAGAATATTAGCTATTATTAGGAAAGGAATGGAAAACAAAAGTGAGGATGTTATAATGCCTTTCTATCGGTCCATGGTGCAACCACACCTCGAATATTGTGGTCAATTCTGGTCGTCGCATCTCAAAAAAGATGTAGTGGAATTAGAAAGGGTACAGAGAAGGGCGACCGAAATGATAGGATGACTTCCCTATGAGGAAAGGCTGAAGCATCTAGGGCTCTTCAGCTTAGAGAAAACACAGCTGAAGGGAGATATGATAGAGGTCTATAAAATAATGAATGGAGTGGAATGGGTGGACGTGAATCATTTGTTTACTCTTTCCAAAAATACTAGGACTAGGGGGCATGCGATGAAGCTACAATGTAGTAAATTTAATATGAATCAGAGAAAATGTTTCTTCCCTCAAAGTGTAATTAAACTCTGAAATTTGTTGCCAGAGAATGTGGTAAAGGTGGTTAGCTTAGCAGGGTTCAAAAAAGGTCTGGACGGCTTCCTAATGGAAAAGTCCAAAGACCATTATTAATTTGACTTGGGGAAAATCCACTGCTATTTCTGGGATAAGCAGCATAAAATGTATTTTTGGGATCTTGCCGGGTATTTGTGACCTGGATTGTCCCAGAGCCATGAAGTTCTGTTTGATATGTTTAGCAGAGTACCTAGCAGTATCATTTGTGCCAATATGGATGAGCAGCATAGGATGATGGTCAGTAGGTTTGATGAGTCTCGGTAAACTTTCTGCTACATCCCGAATCTTTGCACCAGGCAGAAGCACACCTCCATGGACATAATGTCTGGGCTGAAGATGGATGCCTCTGTGCCCCTCAGAAGAGAATCACCAACTACAACTACCTTTTGCTTCTTATTGGCCACCAATCCAGTAGATTTAGGATTGTTGAGCTTTGTTCCCTCTTCTACTTGAGATATTTTCAGCTCTTCTACCTCCAGGGCTGTAAACCGATTCTTCAGTTCAACAGAAAATGAAGTTGGGGGGTTGATTTTGCAGGATCTGATGATCTGTGTGTCCTTTGTTGGAGATACCCAATGACTTGAGATGCATTTCTGAGATAAATTTCTGGTTGTCGCAGATGCTTCTACGTCTTGCCACTTCTTCTCTTAGTTCTTGTACATCTTTCATGAGAACTTCAATGCACATACATTTACTACTACTACTACTTAACATTTCTAAAGCGCTACTAGGGTTACGCAGCGCTGTACAATTTAACATAGAAGGACAGTCCCTGCTCAAAGGAGCTTACAATCTAAAGGACAAATGTATAGTCAGTCAAATAGGGGCAGTCTAGATTTCATTTAGCACATGAAGCCAGTCCCTTGCCTTGGATCCAGCATTCAGTCTGGACAGAAGCTGTAAGGAGAGCAGCAGCTTTGAGGGCTTGATGCTTACCCATACTGCAACTGTAAATGCATTTTGTACTAAAAAGAAGAGGTCCCAAAGTCCTGATCCTATTTTATCCTTTGCCTGTATTTTAAGTTACAAGAAGCAAGTTGTTATATTAATGTGATATCCTAGTACTTGTACAGATTCTCTCTGTGAGTGTAGTTCTATATACTTCCTTATCTATTATTGGGACATACAGGTTCCTCCTGCAGTAAGACCTGGAACCGCTCCTCAGAGGAATGCATCGATAAAGGAGGAAGCAGAATGAGAAGATATGGGGGCCAAATCAGAACACTGGTCCCAGCTCCGAGAAGACTGTTGTGGTTCCACCAAGACCACGAAGGAGAAGCAGTCCTCATGGCAATGTCAGTACCCCGGTGCCTCCTGGCACTTGCACCACCTCTACTGGATACCTGGCTTTGCAGCCTCTCAGTGCTGACAAGGACAATGTCAAATCCTTACATGTCCTCAATGTCAGGGCTGAGGATGTTCGGCACAAGAGTTCTGCTGGCACTCAGTGTCGAGGCAGCAGAGACCTCCACAGTGTTGGAGCATCCCCAATGTCCAATGCAGCTCCATGCGACATTGGAACCGATAACTTCTATATCAATCTTGATAGACCAAGCTTTGATGCGGGAAAAAGACCTCATGAGGGCCCTCTCAATTATTCTGGGTTCTCCTCTGCATTAGTCAGAAGCATGATGGTTGGGTCCCTGGCACTGCAAACATCAGTTGTGTGGGTAAGTCACAGACATAACCTTGCCACAGCTGGTACAATTTCTGAAACCACTGAGAGTTTTCTGGCACATTGAATGCGAAGTAAACACCTCAATGATTAGCTTAGGGGTTTTGTTTTTTAGAAAAAAGCCGGCTAGGTACTCAGGCCTAAGCGGGCCATGAGCCACCGAAAATAAAAAAAAACTTAAAAAGTGCCCAAAACAATTAAAATGATAGGTAGGTAAAAAGAAAAAAAATAATAAGAGAAAAAGTCCCATTCTACTCACATGAATACTGTCAAGGCAGGGAAGGCTGTACTGGAAAAAACTATGCTGAAGAGAGAAACGGTGAAACGCATCCTCTCAGCCCAGAGGAAAAAGACTGCTGGTCCCATGCGAGTCAGGCTGGCTGGAACACACTCACACATGTGTGGTCGAGCCTATCAAAAGCTTCTGGAAAGAATGCTGGATAGGGCCCATGCCAGGCTCCTTCGGATGATATCACCCAGTTGTGAGAATATCATGACTTGCTTGTCCTCAGAGAACTTTCTCTGCTCTGAAGGCAATATAAATCACTCACACTGAAAAGCCTCCCTAGCTTAGCAGAACAATCCTAACAGGCTAGAACAATTTAGTTTCTGGAATGCAAACATATATTAAATAATTTTAAATCCTAACTATACTCTAAACTGCCTTTGATACATAAGCAGAGTAACTTTAAAAAAGTTTTAAGTTTATTCAGAACCATCTATCCCACCAATCAATTAAATGTCTGAGTGCCTTACCATCTAAAATAAGGTGAGGAGAGATGAGGACTCAGTTATCAACACCAGAGGTTGGGAAAGACACCAGAATGAACTATTTAGCTCCAAGTCTACCTTTTCCTAAGTGGAATGCAATTTCCCCGCAGGTAAATATTCACCAGTGAAATTTTCTCCCCTCAGCAAGTCCTATCATAGTACCTCCACGGGACCTTGGGAAGGGGAATGGAAACTCTAAGTAAAAAAAAATCATCCACTTTCCTGCCCCCTCTTCTCAGAAGCACCTCGTACATCAACAATTCGAACGCTAACACTGACACTAATAGGCAATCCATTCTGAGAGGTTCATATTCGGGATCTCTCTTGATAACCAATCAATCCTTTGATCCTTTCCGGAGTCCGCATCCATGGACTGTCCAGGATATGGCAGAGTAGAACGGCTGCCAGAGCTTAGGACAACTTCATGGTCCCAGTCACTCAAGTTTGAAGTCAGGCATGTTGGGGACCAAATGAGGATCCATCGGTCCCTGGGTTATCAGGTCAGGAACGGAAGAAACTTGAGAATGCTTAGCCACCTTCTGACAAAAGTAGGCATAACAGTATTAGAAGAAATAAGATAATCTCGCCAAAGCACAGCAGCTGCTCACATATCCTTATGCATCAACATCTTGTATCCCTGTACTTTATATTTAAGGTCTAACTTTTTAAACATAAGTTGTACAGACTGTCCCATGCAAGTCTGTTGCTCCTGAAGGAGTCTGCAGACAAACTGCCACTTTTTCCTTGGGAGATTTGGTAAAATTCAGCAGCCCAAAAATATCTGAGTTTGGCTTAGCCTTCTGCTGCAATGGGAAAGGAACTTTTTGGGCTATTTTTGCATGTACCTGGGGTATGACATATCCTTATATGGAGATGAGTTAACTCATAAGAGATGGAGAGGGGTCTGAAGGGATATCGGTTCATAGATCATCCCTTCCAGGGAAAGAAGCATACATTCGGGGCTGTAGTTCAGTGAAAGCTTCCAGAACAGCTCAGAAGTGTCTTTCGAGAGGGGCAAGGATTGGTCCCTCGTGTGACTCAGAATTCCATAAAGAAAAGAGTTAAACTACTGAATCCTAAGAAGATCATGCACCTCTTTGTGCCAAGTAATCTAAATAGGCTGATATCCTGTGTTGCAGATTGGGATTAATCTTGAGAAAAGTGAATCCTGTAATATCCTTACAATACTTTTCACAAAATCATTGAACATTTTTCTGGAAGAAAGAATGATACTGTTTTGGAAGAGGCAAAAATATTGAAGAGGAAGACATCTGCTACTGTACCCAGAATTGGAGTTGACGCTACTTAGTGGCCGTTATTGGAATTCTGCAAATATAGATTCTCTTGAATAGCATTGGAAAGACCAATTTTTTATTGTAAAACTTCACTTGACTCGACACGGACCATGATTTGGCTACAGTGCCTGCATTAGGAATATGTCAACATTCCACATATGCGCTCTGTGATAAAAAGACAGGGCACAAAAGTGCCTGAACAGCAAAGAAAAAGATAATTGAAGGCCAAAAATGCCAACACAATGTCACTCAATCATGATTCAGGCAATTCTTATTGCTCTGCAATACCATCACTTCCGAGTATCATTATCGTCATGAAAAATATTATTCAGCCAAATACGAATACCGAATACGAATAATGGGCATTGAGCTTTAACATAACAAATAATAAAAGAAGCAACATGAAATCAGAGATCAAGCGTCTATTTCAGACAGACCCAACACACAAACCACCAGGATTCTTTATCAGTCCAGAAAAGCAGAGTCAATAAACTAAAAAAGGTTTTGTCATAAAAAAAATATTGAAGAGTGAACTATAAAAACAGAAAATAACAGGTAACTGAACAAGGATCAATTATAAAACTATCTAAATATTTTATCACTACCTGGATAGTGCCTGGGAAGTACAGGAAATATAGCTGCTCACAGGCTACAGAATATAACTGCTCACAGGGTCTCAGTAAAGAAGTCTTTCTCTCTCTACTTCCAAACTGAGACTGGGGAAAAGTCCAGTATTTCCAGACTGAATTTGAGTTCCTGGGCCAATCATAGCCCAGAACAACATTTTTTTTAAAGTTGCTGGCCATATCACTGCAGGTTACTTTCTCTGTGTTAAGCTAAAGGACAGTCATTTCTCTGTAACAGCTTTAAACATAAAACATGCACCATCTGCTGGCCAATCTAGAGAAATACACTTCAAGAAATAATTAATACAGTTTACAGGCTTAGGGGGTCTTTTACATAAAGCTTAGCTCAAGTTATCTGCAGCAGGACCCATTTTATCCCTATGGGCCCTGCTGCAGAAAACTCAAGCTAAGCTTTAGTAAAAGACCCCTTACAAACCCACTGTTTTGTCACAGAAAGATTTGAATTTCTTAAAACATTATTTTGTCAACAGGTATTTGGAGAGTTGGCTGGTGATTGATCCATTCAGGGTGCTTGTTTTTAGATTTGTTTGGGTTGGTGGGGTTTTTTAGCCTTGTTTTTAACTTTACAATTTTATTTAATTTTTATTTAATATTAGGATTCTTAAGTATTGATTGGGTTGACTGGATGTAATTTACTGCTATCTTATTTTCTATCATGTTTTGTAGTTCCTTTCACAATTTTTTAGTCTGTAAACCGCCTGAACCTGTGGCTAGATGAGAGGGAACAGTAAATCTTAAACAAATGAACATCCAAGTTGAGAAACACAAGTTGGAGGAGTGGCCTAGTGGTTAGGGTGGTGGACTTTGGTCCTGGGGAACTGAGGAACTAAGTTCAATTCCCACTTCAGCCACAGGCAGCTCCTTGTGACTCTGGGCAAGTTACTTAACCCTCCCCATTGCCCCATGTAAGCGGCATTGAGCCTGCCATGAGTGGGAAAGTGCGGGGTACAAATGTAACAAAAAAAAAACCCCAGTTTGCAGATAAATGGAAGAGTAGCCCAATATTAGAGCAGTGGGATGAGAACCAGGGGAGCCCCATTCAGATCCCACTGCAGCTCCTTGTGGTCTTAGACAAATCAGTTAACTCTCTATTGCCACAAACTCAGATCATGAGCTGTCCAGGGACAGAAAAATAACTACTGTACTTGAATGTACACCACTTCAATACCTTTCAGGCTTGCAGGTTGTACATAAGAAAACTAAAACGAAGAAAACTGAATAACTAAGGATGCTGCAATGTTAACGGGTCATGGATTTGATATATCCTCTTTCTATGGTACAACCAAGGCAGTTTACATAAGGGCATAATGAAAGATCATGGTGAAGCAATCCACACCACATAAGCTAAACTGCCATTGCCACCTCCCTCATTGGAAATTGCTACATTTGAACAGTATACTGCCATCATTGAAAATAGAATCACTAAACTTGAGGAAAACATATAGAGTAAAGGCAACGACTTTTTGATGAACTTTCAGAAGACATTTTGAGATTAAATTTGTGAAGCCTTTAAAGGCTGAGAGGAAGCAGTATATTTCATTGTATTTAGCAGGTATTAAAACATTTCCCAGATTTCTGATTTTTTAAGTGTTACATTTATCCTCAAGCATTAGAAATTTTGATTAAAGCTAAAAATAAAAGTACTCGATGCCTGGCACGATAAATTATTAATCAATGCCAACCTGTCTTTGCTATTTTTTCTGGATACTGGAAAGACATTAAAAATTATATAGAAATGTGATGCTAATTTCATGCAACAGAATGGTCTGGATTCAGTGCTACTTAAATATGACTGCAATTTTGAACAAATTGCATTCAACTAAACCCTTCATTAACTTGCTGTCCTATTAATTTCAGTTGTACCAGTTTTAAAATACCTAAAAGGAAGGGAAAGGTTAAGCAGCCCCCCCCCCCCCCCCCAAAAAAAAAAAAAAAACCTTAAGTCCTGCCTTGCTGTCAGGACAAGCTGTGATCCGAAGCTTCTTAAAATCGGATCGAGTGGATGGCCCAGCTTTGAAGTGCTAGTCAGAGACAAGCTCCTCCATGGGCAGCAAAGTAATGCTGAACCCAGAGCTCTCCAATCCACCACCTGAAGATAAGATCCACCTTAGGAGTCAGCAATCAAAAAAAGATCTCTAAGTGTTGGTGTAGACAACGCATTTAAATTTTCTGCCCAATGTGTGGCGGTGGCCAAAAAGCAAAGAGGATGGTAGGAATTATTACTAAAGGGATGCAAAATAAGACCAAGAATATTATAATGCCTCTGTATCTATCCATGGTGCAATCTCACCTTGAGTATTGCGTCCAGTACTGGTTGCCATATCAAAGATATAGCAGAATTAAAACAGGTTCAAAGAAGAGCAACTAAAACGATAAAGGGGATGGAACTACTCTCATATGAGGAAACGAAGATGTTAGTGCTCTTCAGCTTAGAAAAGAGATGGCTGAGGGGGGATATGATTGAGGTCTATAAAATCCTAAGTGGTGTAGAATGGGTAGAAGTGAATCAATTTTTCACTCTTTCAAAAAGTACAAAGACCAGGGGACATTCAATCAAATTACACAGAAATACTTTTAAAACAAATAGGAGGAAATATTTTTTCACTCAAAGAATAGTTAAGCTCTGGAACTCACTGCCAGAGGATGTGGTAACAGCAGTTAATGTATCTGTGTTTAAAAAAAAGGCTTGGACAAGTTCCTGGAGGAAAAGTCCATAGTCTGTTATGGCTGGGGAATTCTGCACTGCACAGTTGCGCACAATTCCAGCAGGAGTATGTTTGGCATCTCTCTTTATGGAACAATCTTACCTTAGCACTGCAAACTGAAATGTCTATTTGAAGTTTTACAACAACACTAAAAACAAATCTTCATCTGGCCTTTCAGGATGCAGGACATGGGTCATGAGGGGAGATGGCCACCTGCTCAATATTTGCTAATATTTGTTAAATAATTTTAATTACTTTTAAACTTGACTTTGCATTTAATTACATTTCTTTCTTTAATTATGGGATTTTTCTCATCTTTTTGTGTAAGATATTTGCTTTCCTAATAGAAATTGTAGTTCTTTTCTTGTATTCCTTTTAAATTATTCTGAACTGTTTTGATCTATGCACTAGCACAGACTATATATCAAATACAAATAAACTAAACTAAAGTAAGTATCTATGTCTGCATGGTAGATATAATTTATGCTGTTTACACTAGTATTTTATAAAGACACATAGGGATCTTTTACTAAAGATTAGCACGTTATCTGCAGCAGGGCTCACAGGAATAAAATGGGCTCTATGACAGATAAAATGTGCTAATCTTTAGTAAAAGACTACCATAGGTGCCTATTGGGCTCATTTTCAAAAGAGAAAAACATCCAAAAATTGGCATAAGTCTGCATTTGGATGTTTTTCTCACAAAAACGTCCAAATTGGTATTTTCAAAACCAGTTTTTAGATGTTTTTCTATGAAGTTCGTCAGAAGTGCGTTCAAATCACAAGGGGGCGGGTCAGGGGCGTGTTAAGGTAGGATTTGGGCGTTCCTAACACTTGGGCGTTTTTCAGCCATAATGGAACAGAACAAAACCATCCAAGACACTAAGACATTTTGAGCTAGACCTGTTTTTATAACTAATAAGGCACAAAAAGGTGCCCTAAATGACCAGATAACCACTGGAGGGAATCAGGGGTGACTTCTCCTTACTCCCCCAGTGGTCACTAACTCCCTCACACCCACTCCCCAAAAATGTGATTAAAAATACAGATGTTATACTCAGGTCCATTAGAACAGCATGCAGGTCCCTGGAATAGTCCAGTGGTGGGTGCAGTGAACTGCAGACAGGTGGACCCAGGCTCCCTACCTGTTACACTTGTGGAGGAAACTGTGAGCCCTCCAAAACTCACCAGAAACCCACTGTACCCACATATAGGCGCCCCCTTCACCTATAAGGGCTACAGCAGTGTACAGTTGGGGGTAGTGGGGTTTGGGTGGGTTTTGGGGGGCTCAGCAGACAAGATAAGGGAGCAATGGTGAGAGGTGTACCTGGGTGCATTTTATGAAATCCACTGCAGTGCCCCCTAGGGTGCCCTATTACTTTCCTGGGATGTCTGGGGGACCAGTCTACTAAAAATGCTGGCTCCTCCCACATCCCAATGTCATAAGTTTGTGCATTTTGCACATGGACATTTTTTGTTTGAAAATGGACCAAAAAACAAAACATCCAAATCACAAAACCTTGTTCAAAACAGCATTTCTCGAAAACAAAAGATAAGACACTTTTTTTTTTTAATGACCTTCTTTCCTATGCAGATTTTGGATATTTTTTTTTTTTTTTTTGCAAAATGTCCAAAGTCGGACTTAAACGTCATATCGAAAATGCCCCTCTACACATCTTTATAAGACAGCACTTAAGTGGGTACCTACTTACCCTCTTAGAGCAGGCACCCTGTTATAAAATTACCCTGAAAGTGGTCTTAGTTTAAACTTCTCTTATAGAATACTCTACTTGTAAAATCAATAAAATCTTTGTTTCCTGGTCCTCTTAGGCTAATATAGTTATGTGGACAGTAACACATGATGTGAAATATGGCCATCTTTTGTCTTTTCAAATTCTGTAATTAAATGTCATCTTCCAATAGCAAGCCTTTGATATGGTTTCAATTAAAACATAAGAACATAAAAATAGTCATATTGGGTCAGATCGATGGTCCATCTAGCCCAGTATTCTGCTTCCAATATTGGCCAATCCAGGTCACAACTACTTGGCAGAATCCCAAACAGTAGCTAGCTCCTCTGAAATGTTGGTAGCATGAAGAAAACTCTAAAGGTGGACATATTGCATCTAGATTGTATAAAACCTCAATGCAGAGGATTCAAAAAGTCTGCGAATTAGAGATTGGTACCACAATTTCATCATAACAATGTGTGTTCATCTGGGAGTATTCTCTGAAATGTTTTCTCTCTGCATCCTTGACTCAGTCTCTCTTGTCTACTGTGTGATTTGGACACTTGTTAAGCTACATAAAGTGTTAACCTCAGACAGATGTTTTTTGCATAAAAGATGCAAGGACTCTTGATTATTTTGTTGTTTTATTGTAAAAATATTCAGCTTTTCTGGCATAAGGTTTGGAATGCAATCAAGGAAATCTTAAATATTTAATGAAACATACCTTATCAACATATACTTTGGAAATAGATTTCCCTTCCAGATGGTTTTCAAAGCATTGTGGGAGGCTATTAAATATACTACTATCCACTGCTTGCCAAAATATGTTGTATTGCTAGAAGAATCATACCTTAAATTATGCTTTTTAGTAGGATTTGGTATGTATGGTCAATAAACATGGAGCATCTATAAGTGAAAATCATAATCAAGTTTCAAAAATGCTGGAGTCCTGTTTAATTTACTTTAACATAGGCATTTATATTCCATTTTAACCTTCCAGCTCAAGGTGGATTAAAATCACAGTACAACATACAGACTGCAAAAAAGAAAAATAAGACAGAGCAACACTAATTATACATCTAAAATCATATAAAATAATCATACTATTATAATTTCATATCTAAAACTATATCAAGAGATAATCATGTAAGGCAAACATTTAAGAAAAAGCCATGTTTTACATTTTTGCCTAAAATCTTTATAAGAAGATCTCATCCTTATTTATTTATTAATTGCATTTGTATCCCATATTTTCCCACCATATGGCAGGTTCAATGTGGTTTACATATTGCTAAAGAGGCGGTTACAAAATGTAGATTTGTAGAAGTCTAGTACATAACACAGTAGTACAATAAACGCTTAGGTTGATGTATTAGCATATTGTGAGAGAGGTTAATATTATTGTTTTCCATTTCTGAACTTTTCGTGATGTATGGTGGTGTGGGATTAGGTAGATCCAGGGGAGAAAGACTTCTTGAAAAGATGTGTTTTCAGGTGTTTTCTGAATTATAGGTAGTTTTCTGTGAGTTTATAGGTCTTTGGGTAGTGAGTTCCAAAGTTGTGTGCCTATAAAGAAGAGGCTGGTGGCATGTCAAGATTTGTATTTTATACCTTTGCAATTAGGGTAGTGACGGGTTAGGTAGGTTCTTGCTTTTCTCGTCACGTTTCTTAATGGTAGATCGATAAGTTCCGTCATGTAATCTGGTGCAAGTCCGTAGATGATTCTGTGGACTATTGTGCATATTTTGAATGTTATGCGAGTGTTAATATGCAGCCAATGTAAGCTTCTTAGGAGGGGTTTCGTGCTTTTGAAGTGCGTTTTTCTGAAGATGAGTCTGGCAGCCATGTTTTGTGCTGTCTGTAGGTTTCTTATGATTTGATCTTTGTACCCTACTTAAATACTATTGCAGTAGTCTACATGGGTTAGCACCATGGTTTGGATCATGTTGCGGAATCAAATCCAGCATGAATCAAATCTAAAACAGATACTAACAATGTCTCAGTTGAATGCTTAGCTCAAAAAACATATTAAAATACATTTATCAATCAACTCATTTTGTTCTAGAAAATCCTGCAATTGACCCAACACTAGTTTCTCTAAAACTCTGGCCATAAATTTCAAAAATGAAATAGGATGATAATTTATAACCTGAGTAGCATCCAGAGTACTCCCCTTCAATAAAGGACAAACTGAAGCCCTTTTTAGAGCCACAGGAACAGTCCCCTCATGCAATGACTTATTTGTGATGGCAGTCAGAGGATCTAATAGGTCATTTTTCAAAAATTTAATAAGTGCCGGGGCACACTTATCCAATGGACAACAAGAGGGATTAACCCTACTCATCACAGACGTCACCTGTTCTTTGGAGACTACCAAAAAATTCAACAACCATTTATTCTCCAGATCACAGATCTGCTCCAAAGGTAGACCGACATTACCAAAGGAACTAGAAATATCAGCCACTTTCTTTAGAAAAAAGTCTGCAAATTCCTGAGGAGGAATAAAACAGAGATGCAGATGGCAGAGTAGTTAAAGTCCTAACCCTTCTAAACAATTCATGAGAAAAGGAAGAAGCTTTAGCAATATACTCATCAAAGAACTGTTTCTCTGCAAGCAATAACACCTGCTGATAAATGCTCAACTGCATCTTATACTCAGATGGAATCAGGGTATTTACACCACTCATGCTCCTTTATTTTCAGCGTTCACAGAGCATCACTAAACCAAGGAGCACTAGTTTTATGCACTTAGGCAACAGTCCTGAAGGGAGTAATAATATCTAAACATTCTGCCTCCAAATTATACAAAGGATCAAAAGCATCAGAAGCAGACAGTGCACTCACATTAGCCAACTTGGCAACCCAAAGACCCTTCAATTGTACAGGATCAACAGCACTCCTTATATTCTTGGTCTGCCAAAACCCCAAACTAACAGGTCTGTTAAACATAGGAATAGACAGAGATATTAAATAGTGATCAGACCATGGCATCGATGTCAGAGAAGCGATCACTGAATGGTTACATAAGAAAGACTCATCCAAAAAACACTAGCATGTGACCTACACTAAGTGTATGAGATGAGAGAATCTATTTCCAGCCAAAACCTACAAGAGCCCCTGAAAAATCAGAAATGACTGAGTCAGAAACAATTAGAACAAAATGCAAAGTAAAATCACCTATTAAGATAGTATTATGAGGGGATTTGTCATCAGAAAGCAAAATAATATAGTTATCAGCATGAAGAGCCCCAGGGGTACAATAGCATAAGAAACCATTAAGATCTGGAGAAGACAGATAGAAAACCTCACAAATACTAGAGTTCAAAACATGTTTCTGTTGAAAAACAAATCCATGCTTCGCCAAGATAAACAAGCCACTACCTCTTTTACCCACTCAAGATAGGACAAAGACATTCAGGCTTATTTTCGAAAGAGTTCGCCGGCGATCTTCCGACACAAATTCGGGAGATCGCCGGCAATCTCTCAAAAGCGGCCAAATCGGTATAATCGAAACCCCCTTTTTTGACACCATCGCCGCTTTCCTGTTGCCGAGCCAGTGACAGTTCAAGGGGGAATCGGCGGCGTAGCGAAGGCGGGACACGGGCGGGCATGGGCGTGGCTACCAGATGGCCAGCTTCAGCGCATAATGGTCATCAACCCCCTGCCACACTAAAAAAAATTAAATAAAAATCTTTTTTGCCAGCCTCAAATGTCATACCCAGCTCCATCACAGCAGTATGCAGGTCCCTAGAACAGTTTTTGTTGGTTGCAGTGGACTTCAGGCAGGGGGACCCAGGCCCATCCCCCCTACCTGTTACACTTGTGGTGGTAAGTGTTGAGCCCTCCAAACCCCCCCCCCCAAAAAAACCCACTGTACCCACATGTAGGTGCCCCCTTCACCCATAAGGGCTATGGTAGTGGTGTAGAGTTGTGGGGAGTGGGATTTGGGGGGCTCAGCACTCAAGGTAAGGGAGCTATGCACCTGGGAGGTATGTGTATATATTTTTTTTTAATTTTTAGAAGTGCCCCCTAGGGTGCCCGGTTGGTGTCCTGGCATGTCAGGGGGACCCAGTGCACTACAAATGCTGGCTCCTCCCACGAGCAAATGCCTTGGATTTAGCCGGGGTTGAGATGGCCGCTTTTAGTTTCCATTATCGCTGAAAAACAAAACCGGCCATCTCAAACCCGGCGAACTCTGGCACTTGGCCGGGCCAAACCGTATTATCGAAAGAAAAGATGGCCGGCCATCTTTTTCGATAATACGGTTCCGGCCAGCTGTTTGTGGCGCCGCCAAAATAGATCACCGGCAATCTATTTCGCCGGCGCCATTGGATTATTCCCCTCATTGTAACCCACATGACCAATTTGGTTAATTAGCATTATATCTGTGTTATTTAACCAGGTTTCAGTTATACACAAGTATCAGGACAATGGGTCACAAGGAAATCACTCAGTACCCTCCGTGCACAAAGAAGCGCTTTTTTGTCACACTCCTTTAATTGGCATGATCACTGGCATGCGGCTCCTCTGGCACTGGCTTCCCCTTAATAAACTCAACGACCCCGCTGAAATCAGAGGGCAAAGTCAAAGCTGGAATGAGAGGAAGGTAGGGAACCACACAGGCAGCTCACAGACACAGTTAAAGCCTTGCACTTGATGGTAAAGACAGACAGCTGGTAAGCAACGGCCAGTCAGTTGCTCCGGCGCAGGGCAGGCTTCCCCTTAATAAACTCAACGCCACCACTGACATCACAGGGGGCGGGGTTGAAGCTGGAACAAGAGGAAGGCAGGGAACCAAACAGGCAGCTCACAGACATGGCTTAAGTCCAACCAGCATCAGCTACCTTCATTGGACCTCAGTACAGGGTATGATACATACCTGTAGCAGTTGTTCTCCGAGGACAGCAGGCTGATTGTTCTCACGACTGGGTTGACGTCCGCGGCAGCCCCCACCAACCGGAAAAAGCTTCGCGGGACGGTCGGCACGCAGGGCACGCCCACCGCGCATGCGCGGCCGTCTTCCCGCCCGTGCGCGACCGCTCCCGCCAGTTGAATGACAAGCAATAAAGTATGAAACACAACTCCAAAGGGGAGGAGGGAGGGAAGGTGAGAACAATCAGCCTGCTGTCCTCGGAGAACAACTGCTACAGGTATGTATCATACCCTTTCTCCGAGGACAAGCAGGCTGCTTGTTCTCACGACTGGGGTATCCCTAGCTCTCAGGCTCACTCAAAACAATAACCCAGGTCAATTGAACCTCGCAACGGCGAGGGTACAACAGAAATTGACCTACGAAGAACAACTAACTGAGAGTGCAGCCTGACCAGAATAAATTCGGGTCCTGGAGGGTGGAGTTGGATTTACACCCCAAACAGATTCTGCAGCACCGACTGCCCGAACCGACTGTCGCGTCGGGTATCCTGCTGGAGGCAGTAATGAGATGTGAATGTGTGGACAGATGACCACGTCGCAGCCTTGCAGATCTCTTCAATAGTGGCTGACTTCAAGTGGGCCACCGACGCTGCCATGGCTCTGACACTATGAGCCGTGACATGACCCTCAAGAGTCAGCCCAGCCTGGGCGTAAGTGAAGGAAATGCAATCTGCTAGCCAATTAGAGATGGTGCGTTTCCCGACAGCGACCCCTAGCCTGTTAGGGTCGAAAGAAATAAACAATTGGGCGGACTGTCTGTGGGGCTGTGTCCGCTCCAAGTAGAAGGCCAATGCTCTCTTGCAGTCCAATGTGTGCAACTGACGTTCAGCAGGGCGGGTATGCGGCCTGGGGAAGAATGTTGGCAAGACAATTGACTGGTTAAGATGGAACTCCGACACCACCTTCGGCAGGAACTTTGGGTGAGTGCGGAGCACTACTCTGTTGTGATGAAATTTGGTATATGGAGCATGAGCTACTAGGGCTTGAAGCTCACTGACCCTACGAGCTGAAGTAACTGCCACCAGGAAAATGACCTTCCAGGTCAAGTACTTCAGATGGCAGGTATTCAGTGGCTCAAAAGGAGGTTTCATCAGCTGGGTGAGGACGACGTTGAGATCCCATGACACAGTAGGAGGCTTGATAGGGGGCTTTGACAAAAGCAAGCCTCTCATGAATCGAACGACTAAAGGCTCTCCAGAGATGGCTTTACCTTCCACACGATAATGGTAAGCACTAATCGCACTAAGGTGATTCCTTACTGAGTTGGTCTTGAGGCCAGACTCTGATAAGTGCAGAAGGTATTCAAGCAGGTTCTGTGCAGGGCAAGAACGAGGTTCTAGGGCCATGCTCTCACACCACACGACAAACCTCCTCCACTTGAAAAAGTAACTCTTTTTAGTGGAATCCTTCCTAGAGGCAAGCAAGACCCGGGAGACACCCTCAGACAGACCCAACGCAGTGAAGTCTACGCCCTCAACATCCAGGCCGTGAGAGCCAGAGACTGAAGGTTGGGGTGCAGCAACGCTCCGTCGTTCTGCGAAATGAGAGTCGGAAAACACTCCAATCTCCACGGTTCTTCGGAGGACAACTCCAGAAGAAGAGGGAACCAGATCTGACGGGGCCAAAAGGGCGCTATCAGAATCATGGTGCCGCGGTCTTGCTTGAGCTTCAGTAAGGTCTTCCCCACCAAAGGTATGGGAGGATAAGCATACAGGAGGCCGGTCCCCCAATGGAGGAGAAAGGCATCCGACGCTAGCCTGCCGTGTGCCTGAAGTCTGGAACAGAACAGAGGCAGCTTGTGGTTGGTCTGAGAGGCGAAAAGGTCCACCGAGGGGGTGCCCCACGCTCGGAAGATCTTGCGTACCACTCTGGCATGGAGCGACCACTCGTGCGGTTGCATGACTCTGCTCAGTCTGTCGGCCAGACTGTTGTTTACGCCTGCCAGGTATGTGGCTTGGAGGAGCATGCCGAACCGACACGCCCAACGCCACATCCCGACGGCCTCCTGGCACAGGGGGCGAGATCCGGTGCCCCCCTGCTTGTTGACGTAATACATTGCAACCTGATTGTCTGTCCGAATTTGGATAATTTGACAGGACAGCCGATCTCTGAAAGCCTTCAGTGCGTTCCAGATCGCTCGGAGCTCCAGGAGGTTGATCTGCAGATCCTTTTCCTGGAGGGACCACAGACCCTGAGTGTGGAGCCCATCGACATGGGCTCCCCACCCCAGGCGAGATGCATCCGTCGTCAGCACTTTCGTGGGCTGCGGAACTTGGAATGGACGTCCCAGGGTCAAATTGGTCCGGATGGTCCACCAGAGCAGTGAAGTGCGACAACTGGTGGAGAGGCGGATGACATCTTCTAGATTCCCGGTGGCTTGGAACCACTGGGAAGCTAGGGTCCATTGAGCAGATCTCATGTGAAGACGAGCCATGGGAGTCACATGAACTGTGGAGGCCATATGACCCAGAAGTCTCAACATCTGCCGAGCTGTGATCTGCTGAGACGCTCTGGTCTGCGAAGCCAGGGCCAAGAGATTGGTGGCCCTCGCTTCGGGAAGGTAGGCCTGAGCCGTCTGGGAATTCAGCAGCGCTCCTATGAATTCCAGAGACTGAGTTGGCTGGAGATGGGACTTTGGGTAATTTATCACAAACCCCAGCAGCTCCAGAAGTTGAATAGTGCACTGCATGGACCGGAGGGCTCCTGCCTCCGAGGTGTTCTTGACCAGCCAATCGTCGAGATATGGGAACACGTGCACTCCCAGCTTGCGTAGGTAGGCCGCTACCACCACGAGGCACTTTGTAAACACTCGTGGGGCAGAGGCGAGCCCAAAGGGCAGCACACAATACTGAAAGTGCCGTGCGCCCAGGCGGAATCTGAGATACTGTCTGTGAGCTGGCAGTATCGGGATGTGAGTGTATGCGTCCTTTAAATCCAGGGAACATAGCCAATCGTTTTTCTGAATCATTGGCAGAAGGGTGCCCAAGGAAAGCATCCTGAACTTTTCTTTGACCAGGAATTTGTTCAGGCCTCTCAGGTCTAGGATGGGACGCATCCCCCCTGTTTTCTTTTCCACAAGGAAGTACCTGGAATAGAATCCCTGCCCTTCCTGCCCGGGTGGTACGGGCTCGACCGCATTGGCGCTGAGAAGGGCGGAGAGTTCCTCTGCAAGTACCTGCTTGTGATGGGAGCTGAAAGACTGAGCTCCTGGAGGACAATTTGGAGGCAGGGAGGCCAAATTCAGGGCGTATCCGCACCGCACTATTTGGAGAACCCACTGGTCGGAGGTTATGAGAGGCCACCTTTGGTGAAAAAATTTTAACCTCCCTCCGACCGGCAGATCGTCCGGTACGGACACTTGTAGGGCGGCTATGTTCCCGTGGATCCAGTCAAAAGCCCGTCCCCGGCTTTTGCTGTGGAGGCGCAGGGGGCTGCTTAGGCGCACGCTGTTGACGAGAACGAGCGCGCTGGGGCTGTCCCTGTGCCTGACGAGGCCTTCGGGCCGGCTGGTTGTACCTACGCTTTGCAAAAGAATAGGGTGCAGCCTGCCGTGCCCGGGAAAAACGCCCACCCGTGGGGGCGGGTGCTGAAGGCGCCCGGTGGGAGAGCTTGTCGAGAGCGGTTTCCCGCTGATGCAGTTGGTCCACCATCTGCTCGACCTTCTCACCGAAAATGTTATCCCCCCGGCAAGGGACGTCGGCCAGTCTCTGCTGGGTGCGGTTGTCCAGGTCAGAGGCACGCAGCCATGAGAGCCTGCGCATCACTATACCTTGGGCCGCAGCACGAGATGCCACGTCACAGGTGTCAAAAATCCCCCTGGACAGGAACTTTCTGCACGCCTTCAGCTGCCTGACCACCTCCTGATAAGGCCTGGACTGCTCCGGCGGGAGCTTATCGACCAGGTCCGCCAGCTGTTGCACATTGGTCCGCATGTGGATGCTCATATAGAGCAGGTACGATTGGATGCGGGTCACGAGCATGGAGGACTGGTAGGCCTTCCTCCCAAATGAGTCCAGAGTGCGAGACTCCCGCCCCGGGGGCGCCGAGGCGGTATCCCTCGAACTCCGTGCCCTCTTGAGAGCAGAATCCACGACCGCTGAGTCATGGGGCAACTGGGGCCGCATGAGCTCTGGGTCAGAGTGGATCCTGTACTGGGACTCTGCTTTCTTGGGAATGGTGGGATTAGTTAATGGTCGCACCCAGTTCCGGAGCAGCGTCTCCTTCAGGACATTGTGCAGCGGTACCGTGGAGGACTCTCTAGGTGGTGATGGATAGTCGAGGACCTCGAGCATCTCGGCCCTCGGCTCTTCCACAGAGACCACGGGAAAGGGAATGCTTATAGACATATCCCGCACAAAGGAGGCAAAGGAGAGACTCTCAGGAGGTGAGAGCTTCCTCTCCGGTGACGGCGTGGGGTCCGAGGGAAGGCCCGTAGACTCCTCTGAGGAGAAATATCTCGGGTCCTCCTCTTCCCCCCACGAGTCCTCATCCTCGGTATCGGACATTAGCTCATGTAGCTGAGTCCGGTACCGGGCCCGGCTCGACGTCGAGGCACCGAGGCCTCGGTGTCGTCGAGCGGTGGACTCCCGCGCCGGCGGGGACGGAGCTCCCTCCATCGACGTCGACGGGGACTCCACCTGCGTGGCTGTCGAGACCGGCACCGCAAGCGGCGGCGGTGTCGACTGCCCCGGCGCCGGGCTAGAGCTCGCCGGCGCCACAGTCATCGGCGCCGAGGGCGCAAGCACCCCCGGCGCCGGCACAGCCTGGCGCATCAGCCCTTCCAGGAGCCCCGGAAGGATGGCTCTGAGGCACTCGTCCAGGCCCGCTGCCGAGAAAGGCGGTGGGGCCGGCAAGGGTGTCGGTGCCAGAAGCTGCTGGGGGCCAGGAGACGGCACCGAGGTGCCGGAACCCCGACGCGTCGGTACCTCCACCACCGACGGAGATCTCTCCTCTCTGTGATGACGCTTCGGCGTCGACACCTCCTCAGGCACCGAGGGCTCCCGGTGACGGCGCTTCTTGTCCTTCTTCCGGTGCACGTCACCGGTGCCGGAGGGCATGGAGGAGGAGGAGGTCGATCCCCCTCGGTCTCGAGGTACCGGGTCCGACAGGGTTCGGTCCCGTGGCTCACGAGTTGAGGGAGTGACCGGGGCCGACTGCCCACGCGGTCTCTCTACCCCACTCTCGCCGGCGGACCGGCGGGCCGACGGGACCTGTTCTCCTGGGGTCGCTGCCATCGGTGCCGATGTCTCGGGCATCGATACCGGTACCGAAGAACCGGCCTTCGATACCGATGCCGTCGAGGTCGACGTCGAGGGGCCGGCGCAAGTTCCAAAAAGACGGTCCCGCAGAACTTGCCTCGCAACCTGAGTCCGTTTCCGGAGACCGAGACACAAAGCACACGACTTGAGATTGTGCTCCGGCCCGAGGCACTGGAGGCACCAAGCGTGGGTGTCGGTCTGCGAGATCGGCCGGCCGCAGCGACCACACTTTTTAAATCCACTCGGGACCTTCGAGGACATCGACGGAAAAATCGCGTCGGCGAAGTCAAAGTCGGCAATGGTGGCTAAAATCACACCACGAAAATTGAAACCGACCGAGCGGCCACTAGGCCGCAACGAGGCGTCCCCGCTAGAAAGCGAGGGAAAAAGGAGGAGCGCGTGCTCCACACGCGCAAAATTCTTTTTTTTTTTTTTTTTTTTTGGATAACAAACGAAACTGAAAGAAGAAGAGGCCAAAAGGGCCAAGAGCGACGACCCGCGTAAACGCGGTCGAAAATTCCGGCGGCTGAAACGAGAGAGTTGCAAAAACACGACTCTCTCAGTCGCGGGAAAAAAGTAACTGGCGGGAGCGGTCGCGCACGGGCGGGAAGACGGCCGCGCATGCGCGGTGGGCGTGCCCTGCGTGCCGACCGTCCCGCGAAGCTTTTTCCGGTTGGTGGGGGCTGCCGCGGACGTCAACCCAGTCGTGAGAACAAGCAGCCTGCTTGTCCTCGGAGAACAACTTATCCTCAGCCTCTCTCACATATCCCCCTGCCTGCACACCAGACTTGTGCTAGTCAGTACCTCAGACCTGTTGCTGCTTGCCTTCTCAATGCCTCCCAGCTGCTGATAACTCCACATTGCTGTTTCAGGCTCACTGTTGCCTCAAACCTGACACTGCACACCTTACTTCCAAGACGGAGCCTCAATATTCTTCTAGATGTTTAAACAGCTTGAAATTACAAGCCCAAAAGTTTTCCACAGAACAGCAAAGAATCATTTCCTGGTTCCATATTCTTATGGTATGTTTATGCAATTCTGTTAAAAATACATTCTATCCCTCATTATCATTTGCTTTTGTCCTCTCTCCAATTCAATTAGCTATTATTTATTTATTCTATTCTTATAATAAGCAGTCCAGATGTTTGCCTTTTCCCACTGTCTATCTAAGCTGCTTGTCACTGGAATTATAACAGCTTGCCACTTGAGGGGGTTTGAAAATAGATACTGGAGATTACAGAAGAAATGAGATTACTTTGAAGCCAAGCTGACAAGGAGATGGTGTCCTAAGAGAATTGAAGATATGTATGCATGTACAAGCACTTAGGATACACAGTGAGGAAATAAAAAAAAATGTATGCCTGCAACGGAGATGGAAGCAAGGAGAATAAACTAGCAAGAGACACAGAAAGAAAGCTGTGTCCCAAAGCATGAGTTATAGGAACCAAGTCAGCCTTGAGTGGTGTCTTTAACTGTTTATTTAAACCAGAAGTAACAACCTTTATACACAGAGATGCCACATGAATGTCAGTACTATCCCTAGCGGGCCACACACAGAAAATTAACAAATGTACCTGTGAAGAGCAAGGGAAAATAGGCAAGAAGGTTTCTAGGGAGAAGTGCAAGAAGGGCAAGTCTTACCCTGAAACCTTAAGGGATTACAAATCCCAACCTCCCTGAGGTAGATTACCCGCTCTTCACTAGGGGAATAGACCTTCCATTTCCTCTGAGAGCCAGGAAGCCTATAGTTCCCAGCTACCCCAAGATAGAACACCTGATCCTGCCAAGGAAGATAGCAGATACTATGCTTCCCAGGCTCCTAGAGCGGAGAGTGATGACTGGTTCAGGAGGGCTAATCAAGGGGATTGGAAGCAGCTGGGGGAGGAGCAGCAGGCAGAACCCATGGACTGGCAGCCCTTAGAGGGAGTTCAGGGGATTTCCCAAGGAGATGAAGCAGCTGGGCCAGAGCCTATGGATATCTCTGCCCTGGCTAAGGTAAAAGGGGTGAGGCTGAAAGGTTTTATAGAGTCCCTATTCTCTAAGCTTGGTGCAAAGGTGGAGAGAAGACTCCTTGGCAAAGGCCCTTAGAGTATGTAGTGCTGGAGTCAGCTCCCAGCTCCCAGGACTGTTCCCTGAAGGGGAGAAGGTCTAAATGAAATGCTCAAACCTGACCCATGCGAGTGGATACAAGGAGTTGGATGCTGGTATAATAAGGGAGGGGGTCTCTTCATCCTCTACACGTGTAAGGGGGTGAAGATATAAAAGGGTTTGAGCTGGAAGCAGTGGAACTGTTATATATCTAAATGAACACTGATTTGAGCTGGAAGCAGCGGAACTGTTATATACAAACAAACTCTGTTCCAAGTATGAGCTGTATTCCGAGGAATGCATGAACTTGGGCCAGTGGGGGGTGGAGTCTTGTTTCAATATATCAGGGGCTGGGGGGGCCGCTATATAGGCCCATTCTCTCCAGGCTAAACAATTTGCCTTCAAGGACTGTGTTGATTTCTTGGAAGGGGGAACAAACTGAAAAAAGAAGGCTATATTGAAATCTTTTTGTCACAAGCTGCCCTAGGCAATGGCCTATATGAACTTAGAGACTGAATGCTCAGGGCCTGGAAAGACTGCACTGGGGACTAGGTGTGAGGGATTTGAGTGGATTAACTATCCTGATTTCAAGTTAATAAAAGGAAGTTCACCAAGGCGGACAGAGTGGAACTGTATTTCGGACCACCAAGGGCTGACTGACCTCTCGCCTTCCCCTTGAAAGGGGAGGCATGGCAACAGTACCATATAATTCACTGCCAATATAACTCAATGTGATGACTAAATGAACATAAATTATTACCAGAGTGCTCTGTAATCATACACTTCTGTCTTTCCAAACAGTTGCTAACACTGTCAAACAAGTCTTGTCCCTTTGTCGTATCCTTCAACAGCTCCACTGACAACAAAACTTATGACGTTGTGCGGGGCGTCTTCTGTGTATACTTCCCATGATTTCACAGGCCACATAAAATTCAACGGCAGGCCACCTGAGGCCCAAAGCCATAGGTTGCTCACCCCTGATTTAAACTGTCCAGCTATATTAAGAGATGAAAGCAATCCTCATTGCAAACAATAGATATGAACCATGCTTGTGCATCCTGCCTCATCTCTGGTAAAAGTGAGAGAGACGTTCCCATCCCAAAGAATTGTCTTTGAAACACTGATGTGTTATAATACCCCAGATGCCAAGGAGGATAAGGTCAGTTACTGCGATAGATAACATTTTCCATACTATTAACTCTTGAATTTGCTCAAAGAAATCAACAAATGACTTAACAATTTCATAAATTCTATTTTCTAACACTATTCAGAAAGTTAAAAACTCTACCAAGGACTTGCAAGCAAAAACATTAAGATAGACCAGTGACTCTCAACCAGTGTGTCACCAAAAGGTAGGAGGTGTGTCACCAAAAATTTGGCATAGACAGTAAACCTATTCTTCCCTTAACAACCATCTGTGCCTGTAAGCTGGGGAGAGAAGAGATCCAGAGTCAGGCAGTTGAAAACCCTATAAGTAGTCCCCATTTCTGCTTCCCCACTACCTCCAGCGATAGCTGCTGCCACCAACCTCAACTGGAAGTGATGTGGGTCTGCTCTACATAGGTTTTATTAGCTACATAGTTTCTGAGTTGCATATTTGCATGGTTCTGTGTTACTTTGCAGTATCTGGTAATGGAGGAATTTTGTGATGTCGTTACTGAAGTGACACCAAAATTTGAATACAAAATTGTTTTGTAGGAAAACCTTTAAGGGGAAACACTTTAGCTCTATGCTCTAGAATGGATAAAAATTTCTTGATGTTAACAATAAGTTTGGTGTGAATTTGCCTACCATTAAACCCCACTTTGAGAAACAATGCAACACACTGGTTCCAAATTTCTCACTGATAAAGTAAATAAAGATTCAAACTGTTTATTAAAGTAAATTCTAATTTAAAATATTTTATATTTCCCTTGTATCATTTCTAACAATGAAATATTTAGAACTGATTTTTTTGTTCAGCTGTAAACTTTAGTGTTCAATGCAGAGGCATAGCCACGGATGGGCCTGTGTGAACCTAGGACCACCCAGTTTGCGCTCAGGCCCATCCAGCAGCGCTGCACACTGGAAAATGCCGGCACTGGGGAGCAAGTTACGCTTCCTGCTGTTGTGGCACCGCTGTTTTGCATCTCCCTCTGCGATGTGTCTGTCTTTTAATAGTCACTGGCAGCATGTAAGAATCACTGCCACTGATGCCAGCTGACCTGGAAGTCTTCCCTCTGCCACATCCCCCCCTCCCCAACTCTGACATAATTTCCTGTTTACAGCCTTGGAGGAATGCAGCAGAGGGGAGAATTCTGGGTCAGCTGGCAGCAGCAGCAGTTATTCATACATGCTGCCAGCGACCCTTTGAAAGATGCTTCATTGGGGGGGGGGGGGGGGAGGATAGGAGAGAAGGAAAAGTGTTGGGCATGGGGGTAGATGGGAAGGACAGAAGGAGAGATGCTGCACAGGGGTGGATGGGAAGGAGAGAGGGAAAATTGTCGGCCACGGGATGGATGGGAAGAAGAGAAGGAGAGATGCTGGAGGTTGGTAGGAGAGGGAAAACTGTTGGGCATGGGGGTGGATGAGAAGGAGAGAAGAGATGCGAGGGGGTAGAAGAGAGGGATAATTGTTGGATGGGGGGTGGAGGAATAATTGTTGGACGGGGGGTGGAGGAATAATTGTTGGATGGGGGGTGGAGGAATAATTGTTGGATATGAGGGGGAGGGAGGGATAGATGCTGCACAAGAAGGTGAAGGACAAGACAGGAAGAAATGCTGGCCTAGGAGAGAGGAAGGGATAGAAGCTGCATAGGAGAGATGAAGGACAGGAGAGGAAGAAATGTTGGACCTGAGAAGAGGGGAGGGAGAGATACTGCAAAGGGGAGAGAGGGATGAGACAGGGAAATGTTGCACATGGTTGTGGACGGAAGGAATTGCTGGAGAGATGCTGCAGGGAGGTGAGAGAGGTGTTAGACTTGAGATGCAAGGGAGAGAGAGAAATGGTGGACAATAGGAGAGAGGGAAGAAGAAAAAAGAGAGGAAGTGATGTTGGACATGAGGGTGGAGGAGAAGAATGGAGAGATGCAGCACAGGAGGAAGGGGAGAAGGAGGGAGATGTTGGATACAGAGGCAAAAGGGAGTGAGGGAGAGATGCTGGACTATAGGTGGGAGGAAAGAAGGAGAAAGGCTGGACCACGGGAGAGCAGGCAAGAGGGAAGAGAGAAGGGAAAGGAAGATGCTGGTCTGGGGAGGAAGAGGAAGCCGATGCTGGGCTAAAAGGGTGGAGGAAGGGAGACACTGAGAATGGTGGAAAGCAGGAAATGGAAATTTAATAGGTATCTGAAAAGTAAAAAGAAAGGAAAGAACTAAAATGGAAAGATCAATATGTCAGAGGCAAGTGTAATTTAAGGAATGGAACAAGACAGGAGAGAGGAGAAAAGGCAAATGAGCAGCAGCTGCTTGAAGGAGAATTAGCAGAAGACAGACAGGAAAGCGGAAAAGAGAAACTGAAACCAACATGATGGGAAAATATAATGTCTAGACAACAAAGGTTAAAAAAAAAAGGCATCTGATTTTGAATTTATTAACTGAAATATGTTAGCTTGTAGTATTGGGTTTTCCTTATCCTGAAGTATCTGCTGTACACTATTTCTTATGTACACCTGTATTGGATATTGTTCGTAGAAGACTGTTCTTTTTAATAAACTGAGCCTTTTTTCACATCCTGACTTCCTTTTTTTGTTTGTATAGTTTTATGGAAGGATTTTGATTCCTTCTTTTTAGTTTCGCAAATGTGCATAGCGGATATTTTTTATTGTGTTCAGTAGAAATGGAAATACATATCTTTTTTTATTTCTCCACTGTTGCAGTACATGCCCAGGTTCCTAGTACAATTTTTTCTACATATTGTTATTTCTAATTTGTGATCCCTTGTTCTGTATTTGATGAGGGTCTGTTGGTGTGATTGTAATGAAAGGTGGGGAGATTGCAGAGAGGAGAGGGAATTGGGGGTGCATCTTTATTTTGTGCTCTGGGTCCTAGCATGTCTTACACCAGCCCTGACCCTTGCTGAAGGGACCAAAACTCCTTTCTACTAAGCTTGGCAGATATCGACAACATCCTTGAGCCACCCACAACTAAGCATGTGTGGGGTGTTAGCATTGGTGGCTCAAAAAGATGCTACTGCTGTCTGCCAAGCTTGGTAAAAGGGCCATCTTCGGAGGAAGTCTTCAGCTGACAAAACTTGGGGATCGTCATGAGCTAAAGTATTTATATTTTAAATTGGGAGGTGCTGGGGGAGGGGTGGAGAGTGGAAGGGGGGAGAAAGGGGTGAGGGCAGAGAGAAATATTTTGTGCCCACCTACTTTGAGCTCAGGCCCACCCAAAACTGGCTGTCTGGCTACGCCACTGTGTGGCGCACACATGAACATTGTCTGTCAGGTGTGTCACAACAGAAGAATGGTTGAGAATCACTATGCTAGACTGTACTTACCTTAACGTGCTGTCCATGTCAGAGTGGGTGGCAATAACCCTGAAAACATACTTGTCTGGTAATAATGAAAAGCAGTCTCCCGGGCACAGCCAATGCCATTCATTTCTCTCCAGTGGCAATAACTGGCTGTTATCATAGGCCTGGTAAAAACAAGGATTCACATGCATCTGCAAATTAAAAAGAAAATAATTTATGTAATTCTACTAGCTTATGTACTACTACTATGGCCTGAAAAGAATTCTACACAGTCAAGGTCTAAAAGACAGATAAACGGGTATCAATGACAATATGCAGGAAAAAATAAGAACACTAAGAAACTGTATGGGAAAAAATATTCATTCATTTTTGGCAGTAATGTAAAAGATAAAAAAAGAGTTCAGGTTATTGCAGTATCTCATTGCACCAATTTTCAAGAGAATAAGATTTACTACTATATATGGTTACACATATATTTATTATTTCACGGGAAAAAGACATTCTTCAAGCTCTCTGTTTAGCAAAAGGCTGACAGGAATGCCACCATCATGACACTGGCAAGCTCCTTAAATCTTGTTAGATCTAAGTTTCCTGCACTGTAGTAAACAGCAATGCCACCAACCTGGGGCGTAGCTGCTGGCCCTGGACCCCCCTGCTGACTCCCCTCTCAACCCGCCATCGCCATCTGTACCTTTGCTGGTGGGGGAACCAACCCCCGCCAGCCGAAGTCTTCTTCCTGCGTTTGGTTTCTTCTGAGTCTGACGTCCTGCTGCACGTACAACGTGCAGGACGTCAGACTCACAGAAACAGAACGAAGCCTTGCAATCTGCAGGGCTTCATTCTGTTTCTGTGAGTCTGACGTCCTGCACGTTGTACGTGCAGCAGGACGTCAGACTCAGAAGAAACCTTACCAAACGCAGGAAGAAGACTTCGGCTGGCGGGGGTTGGGTCCCCCACCAGCAAAGGTACAGACGGCAACGGATGGCGGGCGGGTCGGGGGGGGGGGTCAAACTTATTTGAGGTGGTGCTGGCGGCGGCAGGGGGTGTCGGCGATGGCGGCGGGGGGGGGGGGGGTCGGTGGCACCCGGGGGGGGGGTAAAATGTACCCCCCTCACCTCGGCTCTGGCCCCCCCTACCGCTGAAGGCCAGATACGCCCCTGCCACCAACACCAATTTCTCAAGACTCCTCTGTATGCAAATGCTATAAGCGTGGAAAAAAGATGGGAGAGTTAGAATAGATTGTACTACATGAAAAGATACATTTATTTCTGATGCCTGGTGGAAGATAATCAATGGAACATTGTCATACCAGGGTACAAATTACACTGCAGCAACAGGATGGATCATATTGGTGGAGGAGTAGCGTTATATGTTAGAGGGACTTGAATCAAATAGAATAAACATTTTGCAGGACACAAAATACACCTTGGAATCCTTATGGATAGAACTTCCATATGTAAAGGGGAAAAGGATAGCGATACAATCATCCACCTGGCCAGAACGAACAGACAGATGAAAACATGTTAGCAGAATTTAGGGAAACTAAAACTAAGTAACACAATAATAATTGGCAATTTCAATTACTCCAATATTGACAGGATAAATGTATCATGAGGGCATGCTAAGGAGGTAGAGTTCCTAGATAAAACCGACTGCTTTATGGAGCAGCTGATTCAGGAATCAACAAGAGGGGGAGCAATTCTAGATCTAGTCCTTAATGGAGCACATGATCCAGTGCAAGGAGTAATGGTGCTGGGGCCACTTGACAACAGTGATCGTAACACAATCAGATTTGATTAAATAACTGGAGTAAGTACGCACTGGAAATCCAATATGTTAGCATTTAACTTTCAAAAAGGAAATTATAATAAAATGAGAATGGTCAAAAAAGACTGAGAAGAACAGCTGCAAGAGGTCAAAAATTGACACCAGGCATGGACATTGTTAAAAAAAAATACCAACATGCAAGCCCAGACCAGATATATTCCATGTATTAAAAAAAGGCAGAAGGAAAAGGGGGGTAAATCTTTTTGTATGGCTCTTTAAGAGAATAACTTTATAACATTTATAAAAGTAGACTATGCACTTATGCTTTATAAAATGACCTCCCTGAAAATTGCCTCATAAAGTTTCTTATGTTCCTAAGCAGCAGTAACCTTGCGTACACATTTGGTTGTAGAAATTGCAAAATACGTATTTTATAAAATATGCGCCTAATCACCGAGCCCACCCCTCAGACCACCTAGGTGTATAAAACATTAAAGTAAGCACTATGTTTTCTAAGCACCTACTTTTATGAACATATACTCTCAAGTAATCTTATAAGCACCTATCTGAGCACGTAAACCGATTTTCTAAATGCTCAAATGACTTATAAAATTACAACTTAAGTAGTGGCTTTTTAACAAAGCCTTCACAGTTTTGCAAATTCATATTAAAATTGGTTTCTTGTGCATTTTATTGTCCAGTGCAGAAAGAGATCTAAGAGCATTGCTAAGAGTAGCCTTCCTAAATCATGAAAAGAGCTGCTTGCTTGAATATTTGAAGCACGTTGGATTAAACTCCTGAGGAAGCTAGAAATCATGGTGAAATGGTGGCCTTTGTTAGGTTTGAAATAAAATTAAGGGCCCCTTCTATCCAGCCACGCTAGAGGTCCCTGGTGCGGCAATGCTGACAAAGCCCATTGACTTTGAATGGGCTCGGTCTGCATTGCCGTATGGGAACCGCTAGCGTGGCATGATAAAAGACGCTCACAGCTCATTCTTTGGCGATTTTTACAAAATCTGAACTTGATTTGCATAGACCACAAAAAGACTGTTTAAATGCTATAAATATAGAAGTCACTTTTCATACCGCATCATAAAAAATACTTGAGAATTTTTAAGACCAATGAAAGAAACGAACTGCTTTAGAGACAAAAGAAAAGTTACATGAAGGCATTTTTTTTGTCTTGCGGTTTCGGAGGTCTGTTTTCTTCTCTCTTAATAATATGATGTGAAGATCAAAATTCAACTATATTGAGTTATTATTGGAGGTTGTAAGTCCAAAAAAGCACCCATTTCAAGTCTATTTCATAGAGGCAGCATAGGTCCCTTTGTGCCTTTATAAAACAGGTTCCCAGATTCAAACCAACAGCACACAGATGCCGTGACACACAAATTTGAATCTGCTCCAAAAAAAAAAAAAAGTGTAAATGTGTGTTTGTGTTCTACTTATGTGCATGCATATTCATTGTAAATCTGCCTCTGCTCACTCAAAATACGCCCCAGGAGCAGGTATGCACAGATCACGTAAAAGTAGATACACTCTTTCCACATGTGTGCTTTTTATGCATTTAATTGGCCACACAACTTTATAAAAGCTATTTTCTGCCCGTAAAACAGGATTTGCGTGCAGAAAAAGCTTTATAAAATTATTCCCTCAATGTGTTTCTTAGATAATAGCTAATTTGGAGATCTGCAATTTACATAATTTTAATTTAGGGCTACCTCGTTACCACACACTAACAATCATTATCATGCATTATTTACCAGTGTGAGAAGGAAGAGGCTGTCCTATCCTGGTTAGGCCCCTAGAGGGCGCTGTTCCCCTAAAATGTCCAGGGAGAAGGGCTGGGTGAGTCACTAAAGGGAGCCAGTAAGGGATGTATAGCAGGAGGTCGCTAGGACCGAGGAGAGTCCTGGAGGAGGAAACAGGTGCAGCAGGTTATGGGCTGGGTCCTGTTTAGTCATTATCCACTTAAGACCCCACCTGAGTTGTGAGGGAGAAGGGGAGAGCTAGCAGCTAAAGAAGAGAGCTGGTAGCTGAAGCAGGAGGATCCCCATGAGAAGTACTGGCTGAGCCCTTTGGACTGGTGGTGAACTGTGTGCAAAGCAAGGAAGCTGGCTGGGGTAAGAAGGCCCTAGAGTGTCAGGTATAAGAACTGTGTGTTACAAGGAAGGACTGTGTGTCCGGGTTACAAGGAAAGACTGGGTGTCCATGTTACAAGGAAGGACTGTGTGTCCAGGTGCTTAAGCTGGAAGATTGAACTGAGTAGGAAGAAATGTTTAAGCTTGTAAAAGTGTTTTAAGCTGGAAGAAGTGTGCCCAAGGAGGCGGGAATAAAAGATTTGTATGAGAAAATCCTGTTGATGAGACCTGACTATGTTGCTTTTTTGAGAACCAGGTCACCCCGAGTAGAAAGGGGTAGTAGACGAATTTGCATAAAATCTGCATTCTGAGAACCAGCTCACCCTGAGTGAAAGAGGGACCTGGGATCCTGAGGTGGGAGCTTCATCTTCACAATAGCCTCATCTTCACACCAGCTGCTCTAATTTGTGCAAGAGGACCCATTTACTATAAAATGCACTTTAACAGCAGTATCAGGTGCTACCATAGTAACACATTGTAGTAAATCAGATCCAATTTTCTTCTCATTTGACCATTTCCACGCTGGGGGGACAATTATCTGGATGTGATAAGAAAACTGAAGTGTTGCAGTAAAACTCCATTCACTGGGTAAATCTCTCTTATCTGTACCCTTCTCCTCCACTGCTAACTCTAGACTCTGTTCCTTTTATCTTACTGCACCATATACATGCCTGGAATAGACTTCCTGAGCCGGTAGGTCAAGCTCCATTTCTGTCCATCTTCAAATCTAAGCTAAAAAGCCCACCTTTTTGATGCTGCTTTTAACTCCTAACCCTTATTCACTTGTTCAGAACCCTTATTTTATCATCCTCACTTTAATATTCCCTTATCTCTTGTTTGTCCTGTTTGTCTGTCTTAATTAGATTGTAAGCTCTGTCAAGCAGGGATTGTCTCTTCATGTTCAAGTGTACAGCGCTGCGTACATCTAGTAGCGCTTCAGAAATGATAAGTAGTAGTAGTAAAACATCTAAACTTAAAATGTATTGTTTAGCAGATAATAGCTCATATACTTTATGTATTTTGGGAGCTGTGCAACTGTATAAGAGTTAGAGAAAAATAAGGGATTAGATGGTTCAGTGGACCGACACAGAAATAGAGAGACTTTTTCTAATGGTATGCCATTTCAAATTTCAGCACTAACTGCCAGCAAATCAAAATCATTACCATCTGAATACCATTCAATGGTCTACTTGATGCGCCGAGGGGGGAGGGGAGGGTCGCTGGACATGGGTGGCTGGAGGGGGGCAGGGGGAGGAGAGGGTTGCTGGACATGGATGGCTGCGGGGGGGGGGGGCAGGGAAGAGGGAGGTGGGGAGGGGGTCCTGAGACCAGATGGGTGGCTGCAGGGGAGGGCAGGGGAGACAGAAGAGACGCTGCAGGGGGGCAGGGGGAGAGGAGGGTCACTGGACATAGGTGGCTACAGTGGGAGCAAGGGGAAAGGAGAGGAGGGTTGCTGGACATGGGTGGCTGCAGGGGGGCAGGGGAGAGAGGAGGGTCGCTGCAGGGGCAGAGGAGGGTTGGTAGGGAGGGGGTCTTGAGACCAGATGGGTGGCTGCAGGGGGGGCAGGGGAGAGAGGAAGGATACTGCAGGGGGAGGGATTACCTTGCTAGCGCCCATTTCATTGCCTACCGAAACAGGCCTTTTATACTAGTTGGAAATAATTATACAGGTATAAGACATGTTCAGCATGCTATACCCACACCTTTATTCTCCCTACTGCCACAATCCTACCTCTGCTGAGCTGGCTCTTAGTGAGTCATACGAGATATTTCATTTTCTTTGTCCCAGTTACTACAGAAGAACCTAGTGGCTCAGCTGTATAGCTTTCTTAATAGTTGCTATATGCAGTGATAGCTAAGGACTAAGGGCCCTATTTACTATGCTGTGTTACAGGCGCGTTAGCGTCTTTAACGCGTATTAACATGTACGTGACAACAATATTCCTATAGTCACCTACATGGTTAACACGCACGCTAACTAACACGCCTTAGTAAACAGTGGCCAGTCCAGGTTACAAATACCTGGCAAGATCCCAGACAAGTACAATATATTTTATGCTGCTTATCCCAGAAATAAGCAGTGGATTTTCCCCAAGTCCATTTTAATACATAGTAGCACTATAGAAATGATAAGTAGTAGTAGTAATAATGGTCTATGGCCTTTTCCTTTAGGAAGCTATCCAAACCTTTTTTAAACCCTGCTAAGCTAACCTCCTTTACCACATTCTCCGGCAACGAATTCCAGAGTTTAATTACACGTTGAGTGAAGAAACATTTTCTCCGATTCATTTTAAAATTACTACTTTGTAGCTTCATTCTATGACCCTTAGTCCTAGTATTTTTAGAAAGGGTAAACAAACGATTCACATCTACACGTTCCACTCCACTCATTATTTTTTAGACCTCTATTTATAGACCTCTATCATATCTCCCCTCAGCCGTCTTTTCTCCAAGCTGAAGAGCCCTAGCCACTTCAGCCTTTCCTCATAGTGAAATCGTCCCATCCCCTTTATCATTTTCATCGCCCTTCTCTGTACCTTTTCTAATTCCACCATTGCTCCCTTATCTTGTCTGCTGAGCCCTCCAAAACCCACTACCCCCAACTGTACACCACTACAATAGCTTTTATGGATGATGGAGGCACCTATATCGTCCTATATTGTCCAGGCTTTAATTTTGAGTTTGCTTGATTATTGTAATATTGTCTATTTGGGAGCTTCTAAACAGATATTGAAGAAGCTTCTCACTATACAGAATGTAGCATTACGCAGTGGCGTAGCAAGGGGGCAGCGGGAGGGGCGGTCTGCCCCGGGTGTCAGCTCAGGGGGGTGCTCCCTGCCAGCTCCCCCCCTCGGTGCATCGACACCCCCCCCCCCCGACCAGCTCCCGCACCCGCACCCTACCTTTAAAAAGAATATCGGAATCCGAGGCTAGGCGCAACGCCTCGCGCCTGCCCTGCACGTAAAAGAAATGTGGACCGTCGGGCCTTCTCTCGCTCTATCTGTCCTGCCCTTGCGGAAATAGGAAGTTGCATCAGGGTCGAGGGGGAGGGGGTGTCGATGCGCCGACGGGGGGGATGTCATCGTTCTGCACCCGGGGAGGGGGGGTTGCAACGGCGAACCGCCCCGCCCCAGGTGGCAGCCCCCCCCCCTGCTACGCCACTGGCATTACGTTTAACCTTCTCTTTTAAAAAGTTTGACAGTGTATCCTGCCATTATGTGAAGCTTCATTGGCTCCCTGTGCAGGCCAGAGTCCTTTTTAAATATTCCTGTTTTGTGTACAAAATTATATACGGTCTATCCCCAATTTACTTAATGAACCATCTTGTTTTTACAAGTAAATCTAGTTACCAAAACATTACAACTTTTTACCTTTCCTTCTCTGAACAATATGAGAAGAACTAGACACTCTCTTTCTTTTTATATCAAGTGGTTTGCTTGGACAACGCTATTAAAGATCTCTTGATTTCCAAAATCTCCTATAACCTGTTTCGTAAAAAAGATCAAAACTTACTTATTCTAAAAATCATGCTGAATAGAATATGTAGTTTGTTGTTAGGTTATATTTTGTTATTCCTGGAAATGTCCAGTCTTCTTTAATGTGTGATCCACATTGAACCAAAAAGTATATAGCGGAATATAAATTTATTGTTAATGTTTTAGTGAGTTTGGGGGGGGGGGGGGAATCACAGTTTCCACTACAAGTGTAACAGATAGGAGGAGCTATGGGCCTGGGTCCACCTGTCTACGTGCACTGCACTCACCACTAGGCTACTCCTCTTTTTTTTTTTTTTTTTACTTTTGGTTCTCTTTCCTTTACCAGTTTGGGAGTAAATAAGTTTCACCCTCACTCAAAGAAAAGACTCCAGTCCACAGAGTTATGCAAAATAACCAAACTTTACTGAATATTCTGCAACAGGCAGTTCAAATCCTCTTTGAAACAAGCAATCAATTTGTAATCCAACTTGATAGCAGACACAACTATAAATCCAGAGCAAACTTAGGGATATGGCAACCAAAGACCTCATGCCAACCCCAACATTAACATTTATTAACTCCTAACTCCTCCCAGACTTACATTGCATTACATTACACATCACTCATATTTCGCAAAAACCTATGCAGTTCCTTGTGGAGCACAAAAGAAAAACACGAAATATAATTCAGGAGGTACAATCTAAAAAATATATATATAAAAATTGACCAAAGAAATTAATTCATATATTTGTTAAATAAACAAGCTTTCAGCTGTTTTCTGAACTTTAAATACTCCCTAAGAGCACAAACTGAACCAGGGAAAGAATTCCAAATCAAGGTTGCTTGATAGGACAGTGACAAGTTCAAATGTCTGATACTTTTAACCAGTTTAACCGAAGGAACGCTTTAAAACAACGTGTTCTCTGATTAATTGTTTATCTAGCAAGGAAAAATAATCAGTCAAATAAGAAGGCATATCTCCAATAGGGGATCGAAAACTACAGACCACAACTTAAAATGAGATTTTGCCATCACAGGTAGTCAATGAAGCTTGCGAAAATAAAGTGATAAATGATCATTCCTTTTCAGCAAAAAAATAATTTGTACAGCAACATTTTGAATATTCTGAAGCTTTCTCAACACTTTCTTCATGCAGCCAACATAAGCAAGATTACAATAATTTAGATAATAAGGCTTGCACTATCAGATATTTCAAAATTCCTACGAATAGCTCTTAACTTTCTTAACAAACCAAAGGAACCTTTAACCACTTTGTTTACTTGATTTATCATTGTAAGCTCACTATCTACCTCTACATAATAAGTGAGTTGCAAGCTCAATCTTAAAACTATTCTGCCCTACAGAAAAACTCTATTTATCTAATATATACTTCGGGGAGCCTAACCATAAAAATTTTGTTTTATCTGGGTTCAACTTTAAGCGGAAAGACATCGCCCACTGTTCAACAATTTAAGACAGTTCCCTATTCCACTTATCAAATCCCCTTAGGAATGGCATCAAAATACAGAGGCATTATAATATTATTGATCTTATTTTGCATCCCTTTCCTAATAACTCCTAGCACCCTGTTTGCCTTTTTCGCCGCCACTGCAAACTGGGCATCTTTCGATGTATTGTCTATAATGACACCTAGATCTTTTTCTTGAGTGCTGACTCCTAAGGTGGACCTTAGCATCAGGTAACTATGTAGTGCCAATTTTTTTTAAGGTTTCCGGAGGTGACCTGGGAAATTATAGACTGGTGACAGACAAAAATGGTAGAGACTTTTATAAAGAACAAAATTACTGAACATATACATAGGCATGAATTAATGGGACAAAACCAACATGGATACAGCCAAGAGAAATCTTGTCTCATCAATTAGCTACTTGTTTAAAAGGATGAATAAACATGTGAATAAAAGTGAGCCGCTTGATATCGTGTATTGGGATTTTCAGAAGGCATTTGACAAAATATGTCATGAACGACTCCTGAGGTAATTTAAGTCAGAGGATAGGAGGCAGTGCCCTATTTTGAATTAAGAACTGATTAAAAGATAGAAAATAGAGAGTAGGGTTAAATAAAGATTTTCATTGGAAAAGCGTAATTAATGGGGGTTCCCTAGTGACCTGTTCTGGGTCCACTGCTTTTTAATCCATTAATAAAATGACCTAGAAACAGGTATAATGAATGTGGTGAATAAATGTGCTGACAACACAAAGTTTTTCAAAGTTGTTAAATCTTAGAAGTATTTTTTTTATTTGCATTCAAGTACCAATTTGAAAGGAAAAGCACTAAAAGTATAATATTAGAACTCAGATAACTTCTATCCATCAGGAAATAATAATGTGCCATTTAGTCCACAATAAGAGGGACGAGAGAGGTAGGAAAAAAATATTATTGAAGCTAAGAGATTCACATTTGGAGGTGGGGGAGGAGGAAATAAAACTAAAAGCTTATACTAAAGAAAGCATACACATTCTACATCATTAACTGCTCCAACAGTCTACCCTTTCCATTAATTCAAGCCTAAGTTGAAGGGTGCTGTTTTCTAGAGTCAATAGAAAATTGTTGCTGACCAGCATCAAAGAAAATATATCTTGTTGACGAACTATTATACATTTACAAGGAAATCGTAAATGAAAAGTTTCACCAAGGGACTGAATTTGTTGACACAGTGTAAGAAACATTTTCCTACATTCCTGCGTCACTATCAATGTAGCACAATTAATCACTTCTGAATCATTGTTTTAGAAATGCAGTTAAATCCAAACTGTCCTCTGTCAAGTCCATATTAATCTCAGCAGCAGCTTTTCCCTGCACTTATTCTGAGAACTTTTTCTGAGGAATGTAATAACTTTAGCAAAGGAAAGGCATGGTTCTTTAGGAATATGCAAAATCTCTTCCAAATAGTTCTTCAATGTGCCCATAAGTTACAAGATAGGGTGCACTGGAAAATTTAAAAAGCGTAAATTAAGGTAACGCTGAGAGTTTTCCACATGAATTTGTATTTTCATTTAATTAAAGCTAGCTAGACACCAGATAGCTCAGCCACTTGCCTCTTTAACTTATCCAGTTTCTCCTGGGTGCATGTAAAAGTTCTCAATATTTCTGAGGAATTTTTCTGATTAGCAGCTACAAGTGTGGTAATAAATTTATACAAAACTGTTAATGCATCCCACAACGAGCTCAGCATTACAGCTGATGGTTTCTCCAGGGTAGAAATGCTTATTACAAGCTCCAGATTATCTTGCTGTATTGAGATGTTGATTCGGTATACTCACTGTACTTCCCCACCATTTCTGGAGCCCTCTGCTTCACAGAAGCTGTTCCCAACATCTGAACCCTAAGGCAGTCACTTCCCTCAGCAGCTGGCTTGCTGTCATGGGACAAGTCTGACTGCAGTTCCAGCTCTGGAGAGGCCATCTTGTGGGATCGGGCTCAAGGGTCTTTCAGCCTCCCCGGGAGACACAGCTTCAATTGTCTCAGTGGAGCTGTCCAAGATGGAGTGGAGGAGTGGCCTAGTGGTTAGGGTGGTGGACTTTGATCCTGGGGAACTGAGGAAATGAGTTCGATTCCCGGCACAGGCAGCTCCTTGTCACTTAACCCTCCATTGCCTGCCGCATAGAGCCTGCCATGAATGGGAAAGTGCGGGGTACAAATGTAACAAAAAAAAATAAAAAAAATTATTTAAAAAATGGCAATCTAGGGGTCCTTTTACTAAACTGCGGTAAAAGGGAGAACTGCACTAGCGTCAGCGCGTGGTTTTGATGTGCGCTGAGGCCCCCTTTTACCACTGAAGGGTAAAAAGCTGTCTTTTTTCTCAAAAAGAATGACTATGTGACCATGTGAGTAAGTGAACCAGTTGCCACATGGTCATTTCAGGGGGCAGCATCTACCGCCACCTAGGGGTTCCTGCACTAACTTGGCGGTAACCGGGCATTGCTGCCAGGTAAGCACCGGCACTACAAAAATAGAAAATATTTTTGTAGTGCCAGAAATGACACACGCTGGGGGTGGGAACTACCGCCGGGCTCCTGCGGTGGCTTTGGATTGGTACTCTGCAAGCCTGTTGCCATGCCAACCCTTTAGTAAAAGGGCCCCCTAGTGAGTAGCTAGTTGCCTGCCTAAAAGGCATCAGTTGATCAGATTCTGAGGGAAAATCTTGAGCTTGCCTTTTACATTTCTTCCCCATTCTGGGGGAAGCGTGCTGCTTCAATCAGAATGCCATATTAGCCACTTCCTCCTCCCCATAAGAGTTCTGTGAGAAATTGCAGAAGACATTACAAGATTGGGAGAATGGGCATCGAAATGGCAGATGGAACTTAATGTGAGCAAGTGCAAAATGATGCATGTAGAGAAATGGAACCCAAGCTATAGCTACATGATGCAAATTTCAACATCAGAAAACGGACATGCTGATCTGCTGCTAGTGATCTATAACCTGTCGTTAAAATTGTCCGTAGTAACTGAAGATTGGAGGGTGGCCTTGAGTATTGTGTTCAATTCTGGTTGCTGAATCTCAAGAAAGATATAGCGGAATTAGAAAAGGTTCAAAGAAGAATGACCAAAATGATAGAAGGGATGGAACTGGTCCCATATGAGAAAAGGTTAGAGAGATTAGGGCTCTTTTCCGAGACGGCTGAGGGAGAATATGATTGTGGTCTACAAAATCCTAAGTGGTGTGGAGCAGGTGGCGGTGAATCGATTTTTCACTCAATCAAAAAGTACAAAGACAGGGGACACTCAATGAAATTGCATGGAAGTACTTTTAAAACAAATAGGAGGAAATATTTTTTCACTCGAAGAATAGTTAAGCTCTGGAACTCGTTGCCAGAGGATGTGGTAATGGTGGTTAGCATATCTGGGTTTTAAAAGATTTGCCCACAAAGAACACAGCGAAGATGACACATCTCTAGACGATGTGTAATAAATCCAAATTTATTGATAGGTCCATATGAATAATGTGAATCAGCAAAACTCGACACGGCCGTGTTTCGGCCAACCGGCCTGCCTCAGGAGTCTTTATGATCAGGTGTAGTAGCAAGTCATTGTCTGATGCAGTGAACCAGGTGAGGCTGCTCCTTCTAGATGAACCTCAATCGAGTTTTAGAACCTCAATGTCACGATACACAATGTTCCATCAGTTCCTTCGCTTCAGGGTAAATGCAGATCCAGGTGCTTCCCCATCTGCATTCAAGTTCCTGGAGGAAAATTCCATAGTCTGTTAACCGAGATGGACATGGGGGAAGCCACTGCTTGCCCTGGGATTCGTAGCGTGGAATGGTGCTACTAATTGGGTGTCTGCCAGGTACTTGTGACCAGTGGCATAGCTAGGTGGGGCTACGGGGGTCTGGGCCCCTCCAAATTTGCTCTGGGCCCCTGGTTGTATCATCTAGGTCTTAAGACCATAAGAATAGCCATACTGGGTGAGACCAAAGGTCCATCTAACCCAGTATCCTGCTTCAAGCAGTGGTCAATCTAGGTCACAAGCAGGGGTGTAGCCAGACCTCGAGGTGAGAGGGGGCCAGCGCCTAAGGTGGGGGGGGGCACATTTTGGTCGTCGCTGCCCAGCCACCCCCCCCCCTCCACTGCTGTACATCTTGGCTGGTGGGGGTCCCCAACCCCTGCCAGCTAAAGCACCGCCGCCGTAAATATCTTGGCTGGCGTGGGTCCCCAACCTCCGCCAGCTGAAGACTGTGTGTTTTTGGAAATGAGATATAAGCATGGACATTATTCTTGGATCGTAGCAGTTTCTACCCTGTTACTCTCCTAAATAAGCATAATTTTTTTTTAACTCAGAAATTTCCCTAACATTTTTATTTTTATGTATTTAAGATTTCTTATATCCCACCTATCTATGAATCTAGGCGGCTTACAAAGTCACATACATAATAAAATAAGCTTACAACAATTGACAAAAAATAAAATACATAATTACAGAACTAAAATATATAACAACAAAACTAAAATCTGACAAAAGCTTTTTGAAATAAAGTTTTTAGCTGTTTTTGAAAAATGCGCAAAGATTCACTAAATCATAAAGTTGATGGTAATGAATTCCATAATAATGGACCTGCATTCTTCCAATCTAATATGCCTGAAACTGGGAATCTCTCCAAAAGTTACTGACTACTAGATCTCGGCACAAAAATCTTCAATGAGGCAGCAAGACTTGGGAAAAATCCACAATTCCAGGAATAACATGTATAGAATGTTTGTACGTTTGGGAAGCTTGCCAGGTGCCCTTGGTCTGGATTGGCCACTGTCGTGGACAGGATGCTGGGCTCGATGGACCCTTGGTCTTTTCCCAGTGTGGCATTACTTATGTACAAGACAAGAAGGAAGTTTATCAGTAAGAACTTTAAAAATCAATGTCAAATTTTTACAGAATATTTGCTAAGTAATCAGCAGCCAATGAAGTTTTACTACAAATGATGTCATGTGTTCATAGCAAAAATCCAAAATTACATGACTCCTTACATCTGTCACAACAGGAATAACAAAATATCAGTCCTAAGTGTACCTAGATCCAAAGGTAAACAAGTCCAGCTGACCCATAAAATATCTGTCTTCTGAATACTCAAATGGTTCTGAATCATCCATGTTTTATTCAATAAAAAACATTTAAATCGAGCTAAAACATCTGAAACTTCATCCACAAATATCAACAGAATGTTATCTGCATAAATAAGAAAACTGTATCCATGCAAAAGCAGTAACAAATCAAGTGGTGCAAGATAAAGAATGCAATAGAATATGAACATTTAATACTATAATCCACCAAGAACACAATCTGTATGTGTACAGCAGAAAGGTTTTTAAAGATACATAACCGATGCATAACTCTAAATATCCATATTCCAAAGTCATTTTGCTTTACTGTTTAGACTGTTCATTTCCAGGCTCTATTTATTTGAGAAGCAACAATCGTTGCCTACTGTTTCATACCTATCTCCAAAGTTGATGCACACCACTCCATATGTTCCCCAAGCACTCAGAATTAATGACCCAAAAAATGCTTTATAATTAAAAGAACGTCCAACAGGGAAGTTAGGTTGATGGAGCATATAAATTACTATTACTATGGCAACAAAAGCTGCGGGTCCTGCAAATTATGGACAAACACATAGATAGAAAAGTTTACCAAGTGCTTTTTCAGCAGCCTCCCACTCTCAAAATAAAGACTAAAAGTTGATATCAATACTCCTAATATTACATCATACAAGACTTTGATGTGAGTGAAGGAGTAGCCTAGTGCTTAGTGCAGTGGCCAGAGAACCAGGGGAACCATGTTCGATTCACAGTGTAGCTCCTTGTTTCTCTGGGCAAGTCACTTAACCCTCCATTGCCCCGGGTACAAAATAAGCACTTGTATATAATATATAAATCACTTCGACTGGAACCACAGAAAGGTGATATATCAAATCCCACCCCACCCACCCCAACCCTCCTTGTTCTCTGGTAGGGTTATTGAAATGCAGATGGTAATAGCAAAGTCGCTAAGATGTCTGAAAAGATGCAATTTTCCCCATAGCTTTCTAAAGATATACTATTGCAAATATACTGTAGGAAAGAAACGTGTGTGAAACTTCCTTTCAAATTCTTGTCAATGTTTGGTTTGTTCTCCTGCTATTCAAGAGCTAAAGGACTATATATTATACAAAAAAATCTATCTGCATGAATTTAAAGAGTTAGGTGCATAGATCTTCCTAAACAAAACTTTTCTTCCCCTTTCACTAGCTGCCTAGTAGAGCACCAGATGAGTGTTCTTAGAGCAGCATTTAAAAAAGCTGTCTCTTAATAGGCTTTAATAATCTTGCTTCTACATCTGCTCAGCCCATACCCTCAGGGCTTGTCTACTTATTCTTTCCTGTGATCCGCACTGAACTCTTGCGGATCACAGGAAAGGATAAGCAGACAAGCCCTGCGAGTGAATAATCGTAATCAAGTGAAATCAAAAACTAATATATCATCACCATGGAAACCAAGTTGAGGAGTACCGCAAGGATCACCACTATCACCGATCCTTTTCAACCTCATGATGACTCCACTAGCCAAGACCCTATCCACCCAAGGCACTACAATTTTGTAGAGCCAGAGTGTACCCGGCAGTAATCGGGCAGCGCCGTGCACTACCCAGTTATCACCGGGTTAATGCGGGAGCCCTTACCGCCACCTCTATAGGTGGCAGTAAGGGCTCCCCTCCCCCCGAAACGGCCGAGCAACAAGTGCTTTATTTGCTACGCGGCCAATTCCCGCAGGAAGGCGAGACTTCCTTTTTACCAGCTGTGGTAAAAGGGGGCCTCGGCACACGTTTCACCAGCACCGGCCCCCTTTTGCCGCAGCTGGGTAAAAGGGGCCCTGAGGCACCTAAAATATAGGCTTGTGGAGGTTAATTCTATAACAAGTACTCACTATAAGCACTGGCTAGGGTACTTATTTTAAGCCTTCTATAAAGAAAAATGGCTACCTATTTTTCTTTATAGAATATTAGCACAAATGACCAAAAACGCACAGACATTTAGACATGGCTACTTACACTAGCCCTATAGCAGGTGTAAATGCCCACACCTAGATGTTAGCACAAAAACATGTAGATGATAGATTTCTATAATTTAAATGGATACCTGCACGCTTCAACCAAACTTCCCCCATTTACATGCTCACTGGCAAAATATGTGCCATCAAATCAAGTTGCGTACTTTGCTGCTAGTCAGCATTATGTAAAAGGCCACTTATGTACATAAATAACCAGAACAGAATCATTTACATACCTTTCTGCTGCTTAAACTAGGCTGCTTCTTATAGAATACTGCTGGAAATCAGCACCGAGTTCCTAACTTTATTCCTCTAACCTGAGCCCTCAGTCCCACCCACTATTTAGTTTCTTAAATTTAGGAATTCAGAGCCCTATTTATTAATGCATGGTAACCTGCACTGAATTAATGCAGTTTATGTTCATTTTAATGGGGATCAATACATGTGTTCGCTACCACAGACCCTCTATTCTACATGGGGAATGTGGAAAGATGCAGGGCCATGTGCAAAGACTCCACGTGGAACCTCATTTGAGTAAGTCAGTAAAGGCAGAAAAGTAGGGCCATGTGCAAAAAACATAGATGCTCAATGACAGGGCTGGCCCTGATTTTTAAACAAGGCAGAATCACTAACCCACATTAATGTTAACACAAGCTGTTTTAACATAGTAGATGACGGCAGAAAAAGACCTGCATGGTCCATCCAGTCTGCCCAACAAGATAAGCTCATATGTGTATACCTTACCTTGATTTGTACCTGCCTTTTTCAGGGCACAGACCGTACAAGTCTGCCCAGCAGTATTTCCCGCCTCCCAACCACCAGTCCTGCCTCCCATCACCGGCTCTGGCACAAACCGTATAAGTCTGCCCTCCACTATCCTCGCTTCCCAACCACCAACCTCTCTTCCCCCACCTGCTCCGCCATCCACCACCGGCTAAGCTTCTGAGGATCCATTCCTACTGCACAGGATTCCTTTATGCATATCCCACGCATGTTTGAATTCCGTTACCGATTTCATCTCCACCACCTCCCGCGGGAGGGCATTCCAAGCATCCACCACCCTCTCTGTGAAAAAATACTTCCTGACATCTTTTTTGAGTCTGCCCCCCCCCCCCCCCCCTTCAATCTCATTTCATGTCCTCTCGTTCTACCGCCTTCCCATCTCCGGAAAAGATTTTTTTGCGGATTAATACCTTTCAAGTATTTGAACGTCTGTATCATATCACCCCTGTTCCTCCTTTCCTCCAGGGTATACATGTTCAAGTCAGCAAGTCTCCCCTCATATGTCTTGGAACGCAAATCCCATACCATTCTCATAGCTTTTCTTTGCACCGCTTCCATTTTTTTAACATCCTTCGCAAGGTATGGCCTCCAAAACTGAACACAATACTCCAGGTGGGGCCTCACCAACGACTTGTACAGAGGCATCAACACTTCCTTTCTTCTGCTGATCACACCTCTCTCTATACAGCCTAGCAACCTTCTCGCTACGGCCACCACCTTGTCACACTGTTTCGTCGCCTTCAGATCCTCGGACACTATCACCCCAAGGTCCCTCTCCCCCTCAGTACCTATCAGACTCTCACCGCCTAACACATAAGTCTCTCGTGGGTTTCTACTCCCTAAATGCATCACTTTGCATTTCTTCGCATTGAATTTTAATTGCCAAACCTTAGACCATTCTTCTAGCTTCCTCAGATCCCTTTTCATGCTTTCCACTCCCTCCCGGGTGTCCACTCTGTTGCAAATCTTAGTATCATCCGCAAATAGGCAAACTTTACCTTCTAACCCTTCGGCAATGTCACTCACAAATATATTAAACAGAATCGGCCCCAGCACCGATCCCTGAGGCACTCCACTACTCTCCTTTCCCTCCTCCGAGCGAACTCCATTTACCACCACCCTCTGTCGTCTGTCCGTCAACCAGTTCCTAATCCAGTTCACCACTTCGGGATCTATCTTCAGCCCATCTAGTTTATTTAAGAGCCTCCTGTGGGGAACCGTGTCAAAAGCTTTGCTAAAATCTAAGTAGATTACGTCTATAGCACGTCAATGATTCAATTCTCCAGTTACCCAATCAAAGAATTCAATGAGATTCGTTTGGCACGATTTCCCTCTGGTAAAACCATCTTGTCTCGGATCTTGCAACATATTGGCTTCCAGGAAATTCACTATCCTTTCCTTCAGCATGGCTTCCATTACTTTTCCAATAACCGAAGTGAGGCTTACCGGCCTGTAGTTTCCAGCTTCTTCCCTATCACCACTTTTGTGAAGAGGGACCACCTCCGCCGTTCTCCAGTCCCTCGGAACCTCTCCCGTCTCCAAGGATTTATTAAACAAATCTTTAAGAGGACCCGCCAGAACCTCTCTGAGCTCCCTCAATATTCTGGGGTGGATCCCGTCCGGTCCCATGGCTTTGTACACCTTTAGGTTTCCTAGTTGTTCATACACACTCTCTTCCGTGAACGGTGCTAAATCCACTCCACTCTCACATGTACTTTTGTCAGTCCATCTCGGTCCTTCTCCAGGATTTTCTTCTGTGAAAACAGAACAAAAGTATCTATTTAGTAAATTTGCCTTTTCTTCATCATTTTCTACATAGCGGTTCGCAGCATCTTTCAGTCTCACAATTACCTTTTTAGTCTTTTTCCTTTCACTAATATACCTGAAGAAATATTTTTCACCCCTCCTTACTTTTCTAGCCATTTGTTCTTCCGCACGCGCTTTCGCCAGACGTATCTCTCTCTTGGCTTCCTTCAGTTTCATCCGGTATTCCTCTCCGTGTTCCTCTTTTTGAGTTTTTCTGTATTTCTGGAACGCCAACTCTGTAGCCTTTATTTTCTCAGCCACTTGCTTGGAGAACCATATCGGTTTCCTTTTTCCCTTGCTTTTATTTACTCTCCTTACATACAATTGTTACGCAAGGAACAACAATTCATTTTTGAACTAGAGACTTTGCATCCCAAGGGTCTGAATGCAGAGACGGATCTTTTAGTTTTTCTTTAATACGTGATATGTCAGTAGGACACCCCCTCCTCGATCATTTTTATTTGTATTATTATTTTTTTCTTTTAATACTTGATGTGTTTGTAGGACACCGCCTCCTCATTTATTTATTTATCTATTTAGGCTGCTATTTGTTTTGCCAAAAGTCTTTATATTAACCTGATAAAAACGGTTTATTTATATTCTTACCAGTGATGTTGCTACATCTGCATGTAGTAGTGTATTTGCAGTAGTACAGCGTTTATGGCTCCTATTTATTTTGAGTGGACATCCGGGAGGGAGTGGAAAACATGAAAAAGGATCTACAGACGCTAGAAGAATGGACTAAGGTTTGGCAATTAAAATTCAATGCGAAGAAATGCAAAGTGATGCATTTAGAGAGTAGAAATCCACGGGAGAAGTATGTGTTAGGCGGTGAGAGTCTGATTGGTACGGGGAGGGGGATCTTGGGGTGATAGTATCTGAGGATCTGAAGGCGACGAAACAGTATGACAAGGCGGTGGCCGTAGCTAGAAGGTTGCTAGGCTGTATAGAGAGAGGTGTGACCAGCAGAAGAAAAGAAGTTTTAATGCCCCTGTATAAGTCGTTGGTGAGGCCCCACCTGGAATATTGTGTTCAGTTTTGGAGGCCGTATCTTGCGAAGGATGTAAAAAAAATAGAAGCGGTGCAGAGAAAAGCTACGAGAATGGTATGGGATTTACGTTACAAGACGTATGAGAGACTTGCGGACCTGAACATGTATACTCTGGAGGAAAGGAGAAACAGCGGTGATATGATACAGATGTTCAAATACTTGAAAGGTATAAATCCGCAAACGAACCTTTTCCGGAGATGGGAAGGAGGTAGAACGAGAGGACATGAAAGGAGATTGAAGGGGGGCAGACTCAGGAAAAATGTCAGGAAGTATTTTTTCACAGGGAGAGTGGTGGATACTTGGAATGCCCTCCCGCGGGATGTGGTGGAGATGAAAACGGTAATGGAATTCAAACATGCGTGGGATAAACATAAAGGAATCCTGTTCAAAAGGAAGGGATCCTCAGAAGCTTAGCCGAGATTGGGTGGCAGTATAGTGCTGCGTGAGTCTGGTAGCGCCTTGGAAATGATGAGTAGTAGTAGTAGAGCCGGTGGTGGGAGGCAGGGCTGGTGGTTGGGAGGCGGGGCTAGTGCTGGGCAGACTTATACAAATCACTGATCTGCTCTGTTGTTTTCTATACTACCTGACTGACTGGAAAGGCTACGGCCCAGAGGACAATTCTTGGGAACCAGCATCTCAGGTCCATGCCCCGGCTCTCCTTCAAGCCTTTCATGCTCATTATCTCTGGAAACCTAGACCTCGTAGGGAAGGAAGAGGAGGCGCCTTGAGAGGGGATCCTGTCATGGCTCCCAGCGTTCCTTACCAGCCCTGTCAGCGGGGCGCAACTCCTGCTGGTGCCAGCTCCTGGAAAAAAGCTTGGGGCAGAAGGGCTCCCTCGGATGTCTCATAGTAGGTGCGCAGCAGTGGCGGCATCCCTGCCCACCACGGGACGCAGCAGTGGTGCTTTTCCTAGCCACATATTTTGGCCATCTCTCGGCATCTGAAGGAGCATGCCTATGTGAATGCACATCACACTGCCTCTTAAACGGGCAGCCCCTGTCTCTTCCAGGGGAAGCTTGGAGGCACTACCGCCCTCTAGGTGGTATTTTAGTACCACTCATTCTCTGGTTCCCTACCTCTGCAACAGGTTCTGGATTCTTCCTTCCTAGCTGGTACATTTTTTCTTACCTGACTCCTGACCTGAACATTGCCTGTCCCTGGATCCCACCTTGTCAGCCACCTGACCATCGCCTGTACCTGACTTTCACGTTGCCAGCCGCCCAACCATTGCCTGCACCTGGATTCTGTCTTGCCAGCTGTCTGACCTAACATTGCCAGCACCTGGATTCCTCCTTGCCAGGCACCTAACAGCTGCTCCCTGTTCATCTGTCATGTCCCCTACCTCAACCCAAGTGGCGTCCTCAGCTGTGCAGGGTCCCGTTGACAAGCACACTTGACTGGCACTGCTTGAGCCATGTGTGTGTAGTCCTCTCTGAGTTTGTTCAGAGAGTGGTGGTTGCAGGCTCCTTAATTGCTTTGCTTCCATGCACCTGTTTCTGCTCTCTCTCTCTCTCTCTCTCTCTCTGCCTGGCTTCCAGGCTCCTTGATTGCTTTGCTTCCACCCACCCAGGTCTGCTCTTCCTCTTCCTGGCTTCCCTTGCTTCTCTCCTATTGGTCTTCCGGTTCCTCCTTCCCCTGCTCTTGTCCTATGGCTGTGCCCCTTCTCCCTGCTGATGTCAGACGCCAGCACTTTAACAGCTGAGCTCTCCCTGGACTCCATGCTTCGGCTTCTACTTTAGTAGGTGTTTCTAACTCTGTGGTCTGCTTCTTATCTACTGGTCCCTCGTTGCTGACTTTGCTGGTTTACTCTCTTGCCTGCCGCCTGCCTACTGACTTGCCTGTACCTGGATTACTCTCTTGCCTGCCGCCTGCTTACTGACTTTCGCCTGCATCTGGATTACTCTCTTGCCTGCCGCCTGCCTACTGACTTTCGCCTGCATCTGGATTACTCTCTTGACTGCCTACTGACTTTCGCCTGTACCTGGATTACTCGCTTGCCTGCCGCCTGCCTACTGACTTGCCTGTACCTGGATTACTCTCTTGCCTGCTGCCTGCCTACTGACTGCCACTTGTACCTGGATTACTCTCTTGATTTGCTGCCTGCATAGCTGATACATTCATCACCTCGCTTCCAGCTCCGTCCCGTAAGTCCTGCAGGCCACCCGCACCTAGGGGCTCAACCTCTGGGGAACGGTGGTCAGCGCAGGTGAAACCCGGGGTTGTCCAGCCGCCAAGCAGAACCTGGCCCGAGTACCGGGCTCAGCAGCGCTCTACTTGGTACAAGAACTCACAAGTCTGACATCATCACAACTTGGGGAAACCTTCTGTGAATCATGTCCTGCCGTCCACCTGAACTTGAGGGCTCAACTCTCGAGGAACAGTGGTTGGTCCAGGTGAAAAACCCCAAAGGCTTCACGGATATCTTCTCCAACCCCATCAGTGGCACATGGGCTAAATCCAAATAAGCATCAATGTTGGCAAAATTTCAAAGACAACATGCTGGCAATAATTGCAATTGTACAGTTGGAAGAATGCCATTTGCTGATCATGAAAACAATTCTTAACCATTTCTATGGATTTTTGCTCACCCAAAGAATTATATTGTACCGAGTACATTTTAAAAGAGAAAAATCAAACTCTGGCCCTTATGTTTTTTTACAGTTTGCTTCTGTAGCTGACAATATCTCAGATTGTTGGGCATTTTGTTGTGCATTTGATGGAATCTATGTAGCAAGCTGCTCTAAGCTTGATTGAGCTTGGATAAGTTTTGAAGCTGCTGAGTAACAAGAACAGAATGTACAGAACACGGCACTAATAACCCATGAACTATGGTCACAAGCCTGTTGAATCTCTAAATGTAGCTGTTAACCATTTCAGAGCTCGGTCAAATGAAAGATAAATCAAGCAGAAATAACTGTCATAAAGCAAGATGCAACTATCTAAACTGTTGTTTATAGCATGGCATGTATTTGATTTCATACAGGCCAAATGTTTTGCTATCTCAGAGAATCCTTTTAAGCTCACATGAAGAGTTCCATGATACACCATTTCTAATTGGGATTGTCTCATACCCCCATCAGGAAAGGAGCTTTTTTTATGCCACTTCTACTCTATTAAACCGACTCCATACTCTGCAGAACAATAGTTTAGCTTCTCAGATCCCAAAATTTCAATCCCATCACTATCCCTAAATCTCTTACACAATACTTGACCACTTTCAGTTAACCTCTCTGCCTATGCTTCTCTAAGAAGAATTTAGTACCTCTCATCCAAACAGAAAACCAGCACACTTATCCAATTATACATAATTCTTCAGACTTCCCCTTTACAAGCCTGATCTGCATGATAGTTTCCAGAAAAAATAAGCAACTGTTATTTTCATTATTCCCCTGTTCCAAGTGAGTAAACTGGGGAACTGAAAGCAATGGGGACTTGTCCAAATATACAGAGAGTACAAGAAAGACGGAGCCAATCTCAGTAGTCTGAGAAGGCTGCAAGATTCAGGCTTCCAGGCCTAAGTTTTAGACTGCCCCTCTTCCTGAAGTATTTGCCTTCCAAACATACACAAAATAGCAACACAGATAAAAGAAATAATTGCAGCCTTCTTCCCATTCCTTATCTGGCCGTGCACTCACCCAACACTGGAAATGTCAAAGCAGTTTACAATATAGATTGAAGAAACACACACTACATTCTTTCATGAACAGAAAAATCTTAATCTGCAGACGCTCTTCAACATTTCTGAAAAAACCTTTCAGGTTTAGTACACAATTCCTAGATATAAATATACACAAATTATTATAAAGAATATAATTCAGACATTTATGTTTTTAAAAATTGTGTTTGTATGTGTTTATAATTTATGAATTTAGGCTTTTATTGTTTTAGCTATCTTAAAAGTTCCAAGCAGATATAGCGAAGATACTTACCTGTATTAGATATTCTCCGAGGACAGCAGGCCATTCATTCTCACATGTGGGTGACGTCATTCACGTTGCAAACTGCGGAGCTTAAACAAGCTACTAGAGCTTAAAGGGTATGTGCAGCGTACCCATAACACATGCGTGAGTGCCTTCCCGCCCACCGCGAGAGCAGAGGACCATCACTACAATACTACAGCATACTACAAAAAGGAGACAACTCCAAGGGAAGTACTACTACTACTACTACTACTACTACTACTAATAAACATTTATTTAGCGCTACTAGACTTACGCAGCGCTGTACAAATTAACATGAAAAGACAGTCCTTGCTCAACAGAGCTTACAATCTAAATTGGACAGACGAACAGACAGCTAGGGGTGGGGAAATTGCAGTGGTGGGGGTGATAAGTGAGGGTGTTGAGTAAGAGAATCATGGTTAGGAGTCGAAAGCAGTAGCAAAGAGGTGGGCTTTAAGCCTAGACTTGAAGACAGCCAGAGACCGAGCCTGACGTACTGGCTCAGGGAGTCTATTCCAGGCATAGGGAGCAGCAAGATAGAAGGAATGGAGCCGGGAGTTAGCAGTGGGGGAGAAGGGGGACGACAGGAGACATTTACCCAGCGAACGGAGTTCATGGGGAGGAGTGTAGGGAGAGATGAGAGCGGAAAGGTACTGAGGAGCTGCGGAGTGGATGCACTTGTAGGTCAAAAGGAGAAGTTTGAACCGTATGCGGAAGCAGATAGGGAGCCAGTGAAGCGACTTGAGGAGAGGGCTAACGTGAGTATAGCGACTCTGGCAGAATTTAAGACGCACAGCAGAGTTTTGGACAGATTGAAGAGGAGATAGATGGCTGAACGGGAGACCAGCGAGAAGCAAATTGCAGTAGTCTAGGCGAGAGGTGATAAGGGTGTGGGTAAGGGTTTTGGTAGCGTGCTCGGAGAGGAAAGGGCGAATTTTGTTAATATTATACAGAAAGAAATGACAGGTTTTGGCAATCTGCTGAATATGAGCAGAGAAGGAGAGAGCAGAGTCAAAGATGGCTCCAAGGTTGCGCGCAGACGGGACAGGGAGGATGAGAGTGTTATCTACCGAAATAGAGAACAGGGGGAGAGGAGAGGCAGGTTTAGGGGGAAAGAGGAGAAGCTCGGTTTTGGTCATGTTTAGTTTCAGGTGGTGGCGAGACATCCAGGCAGCGATGTCAGACAGGCAGGCCGATACTTTGGTCTGGATTTCAGCTGAGATATCCGGTGCGGAGAGGTAGATCTGGGTATCATCAGCATAAAGGTGGTATTGAAAGCCATGGGATGAGATCAGAGCACCAAGGGAAGAGGTATAGATGGAGAAGAGGAGAGGTCCTAGGACAGATCCTTGAGGTACACCGACTGTTAGCGGGATAGATGTGGAGGAGGAACCACCAGAGTATACGCTAAGAGTACGTTGAGAGAGATAGGAAGAGAACCAGGAAAGAACAGGGCCCCGGAATCCAAGAGAGGATAATGTATCAAGGAGTAAGGTGTGATCAACAGTATCAAAAGCAGCAGATAGGTCAAGGAGGTTGAGAATAGAGTAGAGACCTTTAGATTTGGCCAGTAACAGGTCATTGGAGACTTTGGCAAGTGCCGTTTCAGTCGAGTGAAGAGAGCGAAAGCCAGATTGGAGCAGGTCAAGAATAGCTCGAGATGAAAGGAAGCCGAGGCAGCGGCGGGTGAACAGCACGTTCAAAGTATTTTGGAGAGGAAAGGGAGGAGGGAGATGGGCCGATAGCTAGAGGGGCAGGTAGGGTCCAGTGAAGGTTTTTTAAGGAGCGGTGTGACTACAGCATGTTTGAAGGCATCAGGAACAATCGCAGTGGAAAGCGAAAGATTGAGGATATGACGGATAAAAGGGATGACAGTGGGGGAGAAGTGGGATGATATATGAGAATGAATGGCCTGCTGTCCTCGGAGAATACCTACTACAGGTAAGTATCTTCACGTTCTCCAAAGACAAGCAGGCCATAATTCTCACAACTGGCATATCCTAACTGGCATATCCCTAGCACCCAGGCTCAAAGAAAACAACAAACACTGGTCAACTGGGCCTTGCAATGGTGAGGACAGTACTCAAATTAACCTGAAACTATATACAAATTGAGTAAGAGTGCAGCCTGGAACAGAATAAAATGGGCCTAGAAGGGTGGCGTTGGATTATAGACCCCAAACAAATTCTGCAGAACTGTCTGCCCAAACCGACTATCGCATCGGGTATTCTACTCAAGACAGTAATGAGATATGAACATGTGGACTGAAGACCACATTGCAGCTTTGCAAATGTCTTCAATGGAGGCTAACCTCTTGTGGGCTACTGATGCAGCCATGGCTCTCACATTGTGAACCTTGACATAACAAGAGTCAGCCCAGCCTGGGCATAAGTAAATAAAATGCAATCTGCCAGCAAATTGGAGATTATGTTTCCTGATGGCAACCAAATCCTGTTGGGATCAAAGAAAGAAAAAGCAGGGTGGACTGTCTGTAGGGCCTAGTCCACTCCAAGTAAAAGGCCAATGCTCACTTGCAGTCCAAAGTGTGTAGTACGCTTTCGCCAGGATGGGCATGTGGTTAGGAAAAGAATGTTGGAAGAATGATCGTCTGGTTCGGATGGAACCCCTTACAAAAGTTTGTTTGTTTGTTGCATTTGTATCCCACATTTTCCCACCTATTTGCAGACTCAATTGTGGCTTACATAGTACCGTATAGGCGTTTGTCTTGTCTGGTAGAGAAACAAATACAAGGTATCAAAAAGTGCCCACTTTATTTATATATTCAGTAATCAGAATGTTATATATAATATACTACTATGTGTTTGATTACTGTTATACTTATTCACACATATATGGTATCTTCAGACCATCAGAGGCGGTTCTCCTTTAGCTGGCGGTACACCATTAGCAGTTCACATATGGTGAATATTTCCCACCTTTTCTCGTCATCGGTCTTTGGTATAAAATACCAATGTTTATTTGTACTATATTTTCTTTATATACTTTTTTTATTATTCAGTTTCTTCTACCGTTTACTACTAAGACAAAAATGTCATCTTTACTTAGCTTTTAAATTATCTTGATGTCTTGTCAGACTAAATATCGATGCAGCCCCAATATTTAGTAGCACTCCCTCCTCCTTCCAGCACCGCCTCCAAAATGGCGGTGCCCTACCCTACCCAGTGCATCCTGGGATGTGCTGGATGAGGCTTCCCTACCATATAAGGAAGTTTCTCCCTTATATGATAGGGAAGCCATGCCCAGCACACCCCAGGATGCACTGAGCAGGGTGCCGACATTTTGGAGACGGTGCTAGAAGGTACAGGAGGGTTCGTGGCCGCTAGACCACCAAGGGGGGGGGGGGGGGCGATAGACCACCAGGTGGGGGCTGGAGGTCCACCAGACTTCCAGTCCTTTTCTCTGTTGGGTGGGGGGTAAGGGTTGGGTCAGGGTAAGGGAGGTTCACTAAATTACCAGGAGACGGCTGGAGGTCCAGCCCTCTTTTCTGTCAGGGAGAGGCAGGGGAGTCAGGTCGGGTCTGGCCGGGCTGGGGAGCTATTTTGTCGGGGGATTGTTTGACAGGTCCGGACTTTTTTATTTTTGACAGCCCGGACCTGTCAAACAACTTCTGCAGGAGGATTTTGACTTCTGCACATGCCCAGACACAATCCTCCCACAGAAGTACCTGTATGATCAGAGCTAATAGCATGCATGAATTTGCATGCTATTAGTTTTGATCATAGGGGCATTATTGCCCTATGATGTTCCGGAGCTAATTTTAGAGCGCTGTTCGGAACAGCTCAGGGTTTTTGATCATCTGCACTTAGTCCTCTTATCTTGTTTTAGCACTTACCACTGAGAACAGCCATACAGTGGAGACAGCAGATCTCTAGACAGGCAAATGGAGTGGATAGAGAATTTTGCATGAAACTGGTTTTTCTAGTGTTTATCCAATGAATACTGATTTAATTTCTTTTTCACCAAGGGTGACATCATGATATTGGCTTTTCCAGTTTTTTTTACATAGCCTCCGTATTCAAAAGGTGTGATTAACCATGAAAACCATGCCTCCGAACAATCCAATTTATTGTGGACTGATAATTTTGCAGATAGTACAGTTTGCCCCTCCTTCCTTTATAATTTGTTTAGGTGCTGACCCGAAGACTATATAGTAAAAGTTGAATCAGAACCCATTCCAATCCCATGCAATAAATTTATTTGAAATTACCCCAATTTACTATGAACATACTCCTATTTATCAGCCTAAAAGCACCATCTACTGGCAGATGTTTTTAACATAGATGAAAACCTCAGAATTGTATAACAACAACAATAATAATACCCAACAATTCTACAGATGCTTTTATCAGGAAAAAAAATTTTGGGACCTCAGCAGAGAACCTTGATGGAAACAACTTATTTTTCTTCATCAAACAACTTTCTCCCAAATCATCACCGGTCCTTATTATGTTTTTATCTTACAAAAATAAAAACATAATAGGACTGGTGACAATTATGGAGAAAATCATTTGATGGGGAAAAAGAAGTTGTTTCCATCAAGGTTCTCCACTGAGGTCCAAAATTTCTTTCCTGATATATGCTTCTGTAGAATTGCTGAATATTATCTATATATATAAACTCACCCTCAACGTTCTGAAGACAGTGACGTCAGTGAAGCCAAGCCCTGACTTCCTTCAAAAAGGTCAAAGGTTTGTGGTGGTGAAGCCACCAAAATTGCTCCGTGCTCCGCCCTCGAGGGCGGAGGCAATGGCAGAACAAAGGGGTTGGCAGGGAGAGAAGCAGGGAGGCAGGGGGTGGAAAATCGCTATGGGCCCTGCCCTCGAGGGGGGAGCAATGGCAGAACAACCAAGGGGTTTGGCAGGGAGGGAGGGAGGCAGGGAGACGGGTGGTGGGAAATCACTACGGGCCCCGCCCTCGCGTTCAAACGTCATGACGTTTGACGCGAGGGCGGGGCAATGACACAACAACGAAGGGGTTGGCAGGGGGGGGTGTTGCCGACGAAAACCTTGCTAGCGCCCGTTTCATTTGCTCAGAAACGGGCCTCTTTTACTAGTTATTATATAATTCTGAGTTTTCACTGGGAGCATAAGCAATACAATTTATATTTCAGAATCAGCCAGGTTTTTTTTAGTGGTTGTTTAATATGGATGAAGCATTCTGAACAAATCCGACACAATGCAGACAAATAACCAAAATCTTATCTTGAATGACACATTGGTACAAGTAAGTCCAAAGCAGTAATATGGTGCTATGCATTCAGACAATATGAATATTCTTAAACTAATAGCCAGAATTGATCCTAATAGGCAGAGTAATCTGACCAAGGACACTATAGATCAGCACCAGAACCTAGAAACTGTCATCATTATTGTCCTTAGTAGTAACCAAAAAATTGTAGGGTACATAACCACATTATTTTCTCTTTCTCCTATTAACCTTTTCCTGATAACCTTTAAGAGTGGACTAACACGGTTACCACACCTCTCTACTCCTTTTAACCATAATCTGGGTAATATTTTAATTTTTCAAATTGGCAAAAAATATGCATATACTTTCACTATGAAAAGTATTCCAAGAAAAATATTCATATACATTTACACAAGTTATAGATATGCATACTTCTTCCGACAGAAATATGCACATGCTTTTCAAAATTTAAAAAAAAATTACATTATCCCTAGATTCTATAAAGGTCGTTCAAATTTGAGCACTGAAATATGCGTGCAAGCCAGAGGAGCGCACACAACTCAATAGGTTATTGATCCATTAACAGTCAATAATTGGATGCTAACAATTATTGACATTAATTGGTGTGTGCTTCTGGCTTGCGCTATAATACTGCACAACCAAATTCCAGAGCACTCAACCCAAAAGGGGGAATGGCCATGGGAGGGGAATGAATGGGTCAGGGGTGTGCCGAAAGTTTCACACAATGTTGGAAAAATCTCCACGGTTGCGTGCTCAACTCGCACACCAAAATTTACACAAGGTTTCAGCTGGCATCAGGGCGTAGCTACGGGTGGGCCTAGGCCACCCAATCTCAGCTCAGGCCCACCCAGTTTAAGCGATTAAAAGTGCACAGCCTTTCTACCGCCGAAGCTCAGCCACCTCCCAGCTTTTAGGCAGCCGGCAGCTCTTCCAGTCCTCCTCCTACCTGCTAAACTTTTTTTTTTTTTTTTTAGTGTGGGTCGGTCCAGTCGGGTCCTGAGCTGCATGCATGCCATCCCGCACGGCTACTCTTTCGGCGACTCCGACTACCATCTCGGTTGCTCCAGTTTTGGTATTAGGCTAAGCTCAGCTGTTTGGTAAGCCTTGCTCCCTGAGTCACCGCAGTGCACACAGCACGATGGCACCACAGTGCCGAAGGGGAAAGGCTTCCTGCTGCTGGCTGTGTCGTGGGTGCGGCTCCTCCACACTGTGCCTGTCGGGTCTGGAATGGATGATATTAGTCAAGGATCACAGCAGCTAAGCTGCACTCCCCTCCGGACCCACACAACAGGTAGAGGAGCCAGCACAGTGCTCTGCACCACATGCAAGCAGCTGCCCAGGTAAAATACATATATTTTTTAATTTTAATGTGTGTCACATGTACAGACTCAGAGTGTAATCAAAATGCTGACTGGTAGTGGGCTTCTGGGTGGGGTGAGCTCTTCACTGCCTAGAAAGGTGTATTTAATGATTAAATATACCTTTTTTTGCCCTCGGCAGTGAAAAGCCCCCCTCCCCCAGCCAGCATTTTGATTACTCTTGTAATCAAAATGATGGCTCTGGTGGTATACTTCTGGGTGGGGGGTTGGCTCTTCACTGCCTAGGGTAAAAAAGGTATATTTAATCTCTTTTGCCCTAGGCTGATGCTTAGCTATGGGATGGATGGTGGGGAAGGAAGGGGCTGATACTGGGGGGGGGGGGGGGGGGGAAGTAGGGAAGGGCTGATGCTGGGCTATGGGGATGGATGGGGGTAGGGAAGTGAAAAGCTGATGCCGGGCTACTGGATGGGGGGAGGGAAGGGAAGGTCTTTATGTTTTTGTAAGTTTTAAAATTATATGTGTTCAATTGTGATCTGCTTGGAATTGCAGAGACAGTGTGGAATAGAAATTTGGAAAATAAATAATTTTGGTCCTTTATTCTGTAATTGATGAGGGTTGGTCTGCATGTGACCAAGCAGGTGAGAGATTCTGCTGGCATGTGGTTTGTGTGGGGATCTACGAGTCTGACTTTTCCAATGTGATATGTATTACTCTTGTTTATATTCACTGTTGACTTTTAAAGGTACTGTTATTGGAACTGGTGCTTACAATATTAATTCTTTTTGGATTATATATTTTGTAGCATTGCCCCTGACACAGCCTTCAGGTGAAATGTGGTCATGCTGGATCATTTTCAATAAGGTTTTTTTCATCATCTGTGATTCATTCTGTTCCTTTGATAAATATTTATTATAAAGCAAAGTTGAAGGATATGTGCCACACTGTGGCAATTTTATTTTGTCAGCATCAGAATACAGAGAAAACAGTAGGGCCAAAGGAAGGGAACAAGACTTCAAAGGTATTTTACCTGTTTTGCTTAATCAGACATTTACATTTGTTACAAAGCAATGTTTGAAGGATATATGCCATTGCTGTAATTATACTGCAGGATCCTGTTATGTGTGTTGACGTTTGCCATTATAGTAGACTTATGTCTGGTCCAGTTTGATATGGCATAATGTAACTATATTTTTAAAAAATTGTTGTTTCTTTTCCATTAAGTATGTATGTGGTTTATGTTGATGCAGGGCAGCTGTTGGGCAGACTACTTAGAAATCCATCATCAAATGCATTCTAAGGCATTATTTGTAGTATCCCAAGAAACGCTACTCATATCTATATACATAGTGCCCACCCATATTAGCTTTGGGCCCACTCAAAACGTCAGGTCTGGCTACGCCACTGGCTGGCATCCATGGGATTCAACACCATGCGCTATTCTATAAAGACCACTCATCCCAAAGCACCCATTATACAATAGCACCAAGTGCCTAATTTTCAGCACCATTTACTGAATCCAGCCCTAAATGTGTACCACCAAATTCCGCCCTCGCAGCACATAAAATATAAAAAAATAGCAGTACAAATATACTTATACCAACATATAAGGCATGCAACTTTATAACAGCTCATTTCCCTAAGGTTATGCCATACTGGGAAAGACCAAAGGTCCATCAAGCCCAGCATCCTGTTTCCAACAGTTGTCAATCCAGGTCACAAATACCTGGCAAGATCCCAAAAAAGTACAAAACATTTTATACTGCTTATCCCAGAAACAGAGGATTTTCCCCAAGTCCATTAATAATGGTCTATGGACTTTTCCTTCAGGAAGCCATTCAAACCTTTTTTAAACTCCTCTAAGCTAACCGCCTTTACCACATTCTCTGGCAACGAATTCCACACTTTAATTACACGTTGAGTGAAAAACATTTTCTCTGATTCGTTTTAAATTTACTACATTGTAGGTTCATTGCAGGCCCCCTAGTCCTAGTATTTTTGGAAAGCGTTCAGCTCCACTCATTATTTTATAGACCTCTATCATATCTCCCCTCAGCCGCCTTTTCTCCAAGCTGAAAAGCACTAGCCGCTTTAGCCTTTCCTCATAAGGAAGTTGTCCCAACCCCTTTATCATTTTCGTCGCCCTTCTCTGCACCTTTTCTGATTCCACTATATCTTTTTTTGAGATGCGGCGACCAGAATTGAACACAATATTCGAGGTGCGGTCGCACCATGGAGCGATACAAAGGCATTATAACATCCTCATTTTTGTTTTCCATTCCTTTCCTAATAATACCTAACATTCTATTTGCTTTCTTAGCTGCAGCAGCACACTGAGCAGAAGGTTTCAATGTATCATCAACGACGACACCTAGATCCCTTTCTTGGTCCGTGACTCCTAACGTGGAACCTTGCATGAAGTAGCTATAATTCGGGTTCCTCTTTCCCCACATGCATCACTTTGCACTTGCTCACATTAACGTCATCTGCCATTTAGACGCCCAGTCTCTAATCTCCTACAGTCCTCTTGTAGTTTTTCACAATCCTCCCGCGATTTAACGACTTTGAATAACTTTGTGTCATAAGCAAATTTAATTACCTCACTAGTTACTTCCATCTCTAGGTCATTTATAAATATGTTAAAAAGCAGCAGTCTCAGCACAGACCCCTGGGAACCCCACTAAGTACCCTTCTCCATTGAAAATACTGACTATTTAACCCTACTTTCTGTTTTCTATCTTTTAACCAGTCTTTAATCCACAATAGAACACTACCTCCTATCCCATGACTCTCCAATTTCCTCTGGAGTCTTTCATGAGGTACTTTGTCAAACGCCTTCTGAAAATCCAGATACACAATATCAACCGGCTCACCTTTATCCAAATGTTTGTTCACCCCTTCAAAGAAATGTAGTAGATTGGTGAGGTATACATTTGGCCTGGGCTTCCAGGATGGTGTTTTTTGAACAGCATCCACATCTGCTGTAATTTTTGACCCTCGCAGACGCTCCTCTAAGTTTTTTTTCACTGTTCTTCTCATTTTATAATAATCTCCTTTTTTAAAAAAACACTAACGTATTTGATTTCCTATGTATACTTACTTCAAAGCTAATATCAAATTCCGATCATATTATGACCACTGTTATCAAGCGGGCCCCAGCACCATTACCTCCCGCACCAGATCATGCGCTCCACTAAGGACTAGGTCTAGAATTTTTCCTTCTCGTCGGCTCCTTTACCAGCTGCTCCCTAAAGCTGTCCTTGATTTCATCAAGGAATTTTACCTCCCTAGCGTGCCCCGATGTTATCTTTACCCAGTCAATATCGGAGTAATTGAAATCACCCATTATTATTGTGTTGTCCAGTTTGTTTGCGTCCCTAATTTCCTTTAACATTTCTGCATTTGTCTGTTCATCCTGGCCAGGTGGATGGTAGTACACTCCTATCACTATCCTTTTCCCCTTTACACATGGAATTTCAATTCACAGTGATTCCAAGAAGTGTTTTGTTTGCTGCAGAATTTTCAATCTATTTGATTCAAGGTTCTCCTTAATATACAATGCTACCCCCCTCCATCAATTCGATCCACCCTATCACTACGATATAATTTGTACCCCGGTATAACAGTGTCCCACTGGTTATCCTCCTTCCACCAGCTCTCAGAGATGCCTATTATATCTAATTTTTCATTTAGTGCAATATATTCTAACTCTCCAATCTTATTTCTTAGGCTCCTGGCATTCGCATATAGACATTTCAAACTATGTTTGTTGTTCCTATTTACATCATGTTTGGTACGACAGTATTAATTTGCAGTCTTTTGTCTGATTTTTATTTTTATTTAAGGACACCTGATCTACTACAGTCTCTTTTGCAACCTCACTATCAGGATACCCTAGCTTCCCTGTTTTGCTGATATCTTAGAAAGATACCTTATTCCGAGCCATGCGCTTTTGAGCGACTGTCGGCCTTCCCCCCGTTTCTAGTTTAAAAGCTGCTCTATCTCCTTTTTAAATGCTGATGCCAGCAGCCTTTCAGAATAGGCTCCCCCTTCCCCAAAATGTTGCTCAGTTCCTAACAAATCTAAAACCCTCCTCCCTGCACCATCGTCTCATCCACACATTGAGACACCGGAGCTCTGCATGTCTCTTGGGCCCTGCACGTGGAATGGGTAGCATTTCAGAAAATGTTACCCTAGAGGATCTGGATTTGAGCTTTCTACCTAAGAGCCTAAATTTGGCTTCCAGAACCTCTCTTCCACATTTTCCTATGTCTTGGTACCCACATGTACCAAGACAGCCGACTCCTCCCCAGCACTATCTAAAATCCTATCTAGATAACCAGGCACCTAAGCTCCCATGACAAATAGGTGCATATGTTGTGTCTATTTTATAAAGAGAAAAAACAAAAATGCCACAACTGTGTACGAAACTTATCCAATCCTCATCAAAAATCTGCACATACAACACAATAAAAAAAATAAAATTTACAACTATCAGAAGAAAGCAGGAACATTATTGATATTCAACCTTAGTTTCATAATATCTCTCAATTATAATCATCAGACCTCATTTTGCATTTACTTCATGTCCTTCAAGGAAAGTAAATGCAAATTGAGGACAGATGATTATAGTTGAGACTTAGGGCACTGTTTACTAAGGTGCACTAGCGTTTTTAGCACATGCTAAAATTTAGTACGAGTTAATGCTAGAGACACCCATATATTCCTATGAGTGTCTCTACATTGGTGAATACTAAAAACAATAGCACACCTACAGCATAGCTTAGTAAACAGGGCCCTTATTATAGAACTACTGCTGCATATCAATAATTTGTTGTTGTATGTTTTTGAGTGGGTGAGCTTTTGACAAGTATTTATAAAGACAATATATATGCACCTTTATATTACCACCCCAGAGAAAGTAAGTGCATGTAATTTAGTAATTGTGTGCCTATCCAGCTTATTTTCGAACGAGAAAGACGCCCATATTTCGACCCAAATCGGGAGATGGGCGCCTTTCTCTCATGGGCGCCCAAATCGGTATAATCGAAAGCCGATTTTGGGCGCCTCCAACTGCAGTCTGTCGCGGGAACGGACAAAGTTGACGGGGGCGTGTCGGAGGCGTGGTGAAGGCGGGACTGGGGTGTGTTTATCGGCCGAGGAGAGATGGGCGCGCTCGGCCGATAATGGAAAAAAAGAAGGACCCCAGAAGAGAGAATGTGGGTCACTTTTTTTGGACCCTTTTTTTTCACGAACAAGACCCCAAAAAGTGCCCAACTGCCCAGATGACCACCAGAGGGAATCAGGGATGACCTCCCCTGATTCCCCCAGTGGTCACTAACCCCCTCCCACCCAAAAAAAGAACTTTAAAAACTTTTTTCCCAGTCTGTATGCCAGCCTCAAATGTCATACCCAGCTCCATCACAGCAGTATGCAGGTCCCTGGAGCAGTTGTTAGTGGGTGCAGTGGACTTCAGGCAGGTGGACCCAAGCCCATCCCCCCCTACCTGTTACACTTGTGCTGCTAAATGGGAGCGCTCCAAACCGCCCCCAAAACCCACTGTACCCACATCTAGGTGCCCCCCTTCAGCCATAAGTGCTATGGTAATGGTGTAGAGTTGTGGGCAGTGGGTTTTGGGGGGGATTTGTGGGGCTCAGCACCCAAGGGAAGGAAGTTATGGACTTTGGAGGTATTTAAATTTTTTTTTAATTGTTACAAGTGCCCCCTAGGGTGCCCGGTTGGTATCCTGGCATGTGAGGGGGACCAGTGCACTACGAATCTTGGCCCCTCCCACGACCAAATGCCTTGGATTTGTTCGTTTTTGAGCTGGGCGCCTTCGGTTTCCATTATCGCTGAAAATCGATACCGCCCAGCTCAAATCCGCCCAAATGCGATGCATTTGCCCGGCACAAACCATATTATCGAAACAAAAGATGGACGCCCATCTTTATCGAAAATACGGTCTGGCCCGCCCCTTCGCAGACCCGTCCTCGGAGATAAATGCCCATGGAGATGGGCGTTCGCAGTCGATTATGCCCCTCCACATGTACTCCACACATATCTGATGCTCCTCAATCCCCATTAAAGCCCCCTCCCCAAGGCTCTCAGTCCCCGTTAAGGCCCCTTCCACAAACCCCAAACTAAACATCTACCCCCAGAGACTGCCCCTCTTCCATCTTCACCCACCCCCAAACGTCCCCCATGGTAAACACTAGTGATGCAGTGGATCACAGGTGGGAATGATACCCCTTGCCTCCACCTGGGTCTTGGCCATGATCCAAAATGGCCACTATGGCCACTAGCAGTAGTCTTGTGGTACTAACACACTAAGGGACATCCATCCACATAAGGGTAACCCAGGTGTTGGGAGGGAACATCTGATGTTGCAAGGGTGTGTGGGTTATCAAGGAGATCAGATGCCTGGAAGATGTGTTGGGGGGGGGGGGCGGGGGATACACCACCACAGCAGCAACTTACTTATTTCTGTTTTGGGATGGGCCAACACCGTGTTCTGTCTGTCCTGTGCAGTAAATGCAGGGCACATTCAGGAATGACTCCTTTATTTCCACATATACTTTACACTTCCCACCCTTAAGTTTTACACTTGGTACAGTAAGTGCAAAACCTTACCGCACTTTAGTAAAAATCCCCTAAGATTTGGTTCTTCAGTTTCTTCTTCATACTAGGAATTGTCCAGAATGATCTTCCCTCCTATTCAAACATGGCCATATCTTTTTGTGTTTTTCTTATTTAATTTATTAGTTTTCACTCTAATTCTTTCCATTGCTTGAACTGCTAATAGTATAATTCCTCAACCTTTTTTCCCTAGAGACCCAGAATGTGGGAAAAGCCTTAGTAAATGAGGCCATAAAACAGTCTAGCCACAGTTTCAAGTTACAGCTGTTTTATAACCAAAACATTATTATACAGAATTTAGCTCCCGCATTGCTTACATCTCTCTGTCTTTGCTGTGATTTCTATGCAGAACTTTGGAACATTAGAAAACACTGGCTACATCTAATTCATAGCATCTAACAGGCTATTAGTTTAAGACATATTTCTGTTCCAGTTTTTTGTTTTGTTTTTAAATCTCATCTGCATATTTATTGAAAATGTTCTTCCCTAGGGCTCTCTGTTGCATATCCTGTCTTATATTCCTCTAGTTCATTGGTGAGGAGCACAGGCCTCATCACAGTAGCGTATTTGTATTTCACATGCAGTAAGGATAATTGTACAGCATTCTTTAGAGAGTCAATGCAGCAAAATGCAGATTTACCAAGATCAATAATGGTAGAGAAGATTTTATTAGAATAAAATCTCTCCCTTTAGGAATGAAGGGCAGAATAGAATCAATAGGGAATCTTACAAGTTTTTATTCTGACTGGATACTCCTTATGCTGCTACTTTAATGAACTCAAGAAAACACTACATGCCCATCAACTGTTTAAATTCAATCGCTCAGGGACACCTTTGAAAATACATGAAATGCAATTCAATGCCACTGCTAAAACCAATCAAAATAAAGCAAGTACAACTTCCAGGATTTTATCATCAGTCCAGGGTATTTGGATAATCACTGGTGAGAAGTTATTCTGCTGATAACAATGTTGTAACAATTGTTCTAATTAAAATAATCATGGCAAAATAGAAAGCTGGCAAAGAGCAGTCAATGAGATACATGTTTATTTCACATACCCATAGAATTGTGAAGATTATTCTGACTCTGACGCACTTCAACAGATTATAGGGGCAAAACCCCTGCCTATATAACTACAATGAGAGCTTAACAACCTCAGCAACAGAAACTTCAAGCATCAATACAGTATGAATTGTGCCCTGATTTTACCAAGGTCCTGCATCAGCAAAAAACAGGATTGCTTATGGACTTGTTACCTAATGCAATCACCTGACAACATTCTTGCTCAGTGACATGTACTCCAAGTCAGGCTGACAGCCACTTTGGAGCCTGGGCATGAAATCAGATCACAGAACCCACGTCACTGGACTGTTTAAAGCCTGAGACCCAGGAATTGCAATTTTGCTGACACAAAGTGGACATTCCAGTAACTTCCCAGGTCAGAAGGTCCAGAACTGTATACAGCAGTGCTGGAAACCAAGGAAGAAAAACAGCTGGTTTTCCATTCAGCCTGAATTATCATTATTCAGGTTTCTACCAGCCATCCTCTCTGCAGCACTGCTGGGAACTACTGGGGATCTTCTGCATCCAGCTGTTCGTCTGCTACCCTCATCTACATCCAGGTTGTATACCAGCTCTGTTATTGCTAAAGGGTAACGATAGGAGGCCTGATCCAGGATTTAAAATTAAAGAAGGACCACGATCGGCTGGTAAAAATAGTAGTAGTAGTAGAGTGGATAACACACCCGTTCATAGAAGAACGTCTTTATGAACTTGAAAATTTGAAGGTGGACAAAGCCATGGGACTGGACGAGAACTGGGAAACAACAGGCCAGTAGGCCTCACTTCAGTTATTGAAAAAATAATGGAAGCATTGCTGAAGTAGTGAATGTTACAGGAATTGTCAAAATTAATTGATTTTGACAGGTGACATGCCCACTTCCGGGTTTTCAGCCAATCAGAAGGACACGCCCAAGCCAAGCCCATTCCTCACTCCTTTTGATGTCACTATTCAAACCATGCCCAAGTCATGCCCACTCCTCACCCCATTGGATGTCATCACTGGATATGATATTTTTCTTGATCAGCCTTTAACACTGTCCATTCAATTCGCTGGTCACCCAGTAAAAGAATTCAATGAGATTCATTTGGAACGATTTACCTTTGGTAAAACCATGTTGTCTCTGATCTTGTAACTTATTGGCTTCCAGGAAATTCACTATCCTTTCCTTCAGCATCGCTTCCATTACTTTTCCAATAACCGAAGTGAGGCTTACCGGCCTGTAGTTTCCAGCTTCTTCCCTATCACCACTTTTGTGAAGAGGGACCACATCCGCCATTCTCCAATCCCACGGAACCTCTCCTGTCTACAAGGATTTATTTGTCATGTTTTCCAAACAGGAACTACGTTTGTGAGCCCTTGGGCCACTGCCGAGGAGCGGCAGTGGCAGGCAAAACCCCCACACCGGCGACTAGGCAGAACAGGACTGGAACCCCGGACTGGAGTTGCAGCAGAGGCAAACAAGCAGGAATAAGCAGCAGGCACACTAAACTTCACCTGCGATTGGCCGCTTTTCACCAGGAGTTGAGCCCCTGGCTGAAGGTGGCCGGCAGGACTTACTGGGCAAGGCAGGACTGGATACCCACTAGGCTGAACCAGGACTGAGGGTCAGAGGGGAAAGGAACATACCGGGACAGCAGGGCAAGGAAGGGATAAACAAAAGGACAGGACAGGAAGCTGCAAGCAGCCACTAAAACAAGAAACAAAATACTAACTGAAAGCTGCAGAGCAGCCATAAAGACACAAACAGACAAAGACTAAACACAAAACTAACCCAGAGACAGGACTAGCAAACAACAACAACCTAAACTAACTACCCCCTGACTAACTAAAACAGACAAGAATCTCAGGCAAGAACCAGACTGAGCAGAAGTGCAAACAGCACCCCAACAAACTTCAGGGCCTTAGGCGATGCAAAGGCAAAGCAGAAAGATTTCAGAATGGCTAATAAGCCCAGCAGTAGCTGAGGCTCAGCTGCAGCAATCATCAGGCAACTACAGGAGCTGTGCAGGTTCAAACAAAAAGAGCAAGTCTGGCAGTCTGGAAGATCCGGACCGGACTAGGCAGAAATCTGGAATGGGTGACAGTAACCAGACAGTCCATAGCAGCCACCAGTTCTGGCCACCAGGTGGCGAGAGGAAGAGAGCACGAAACATGGGCACAACCGTGACATTATTAAACAAATCTTTAAGAGGACCCACCAGAACCTCTCAATATCCTGGGGTGAATCCTGTCCGGCCCCACGGCTTTGTCCACCTTTAGATTTTCAAGTTGTTCATACACACTCTCTTCAGTGAACGGTGCTCTATCCACTCCATTCTCATTCATGCTTTTGCCAGTCAATCACAGTCCTTCTCCAGGATTTTCTTCTATTGTAAGCAGGATGTCTATATTTTACAAAAACCATGTGTCCTGTAGAGTGAGAAAATTATGAAAATGACGGCGAGGGCTGTGGAGATAGACGTAGAAGCAATACCAGGGGGTAGGGCGACGACCCTAAAGAATTGTATAGACCTGTTCCAGTACATCACACTCGCTTCCACATGTGTAGCCATGTTCAGGTTCAGCTTGGAGAAAAGACAGTTGAGAGGAGATATGATAGAGGTCTATAAAATAATGAGTGGAGTGGAACGGGTAGACGTGAATCGTTTGTTTATGCTTTCTAAAAATACTAGGACTAGGGGGCATACGATGAAGCTACAAAGTAGTAAATTTAATACGAATTGGAGAAATTATTTCTTCACTCAACGTGTAATTAAACTCTGCAATTCATTGCCAGAGAATGTGGTAAAGGTGGTTAGCTTAGAAGGGTTTAAGAAACGTCTGGACGGCTTCCTATAGGAAAAGTCCATAGACCATTATTGAATTGACTTGGGGAAAATCCACTGCTTATTTCTGGGATATCAAACAAATTCACAGAGTGTGTAAATGCAAATATAATAATCTTAAATGATCATAGACTAAAGCGGAGAAGAGTCTCATACAAGGTACTTAGTAATATTGCTTTCACTCAATAGGTGAATACATTACATATATTCATATCATAATCATTGACTCAACCTCCACCGTCCCAATTGCGATAGCAGAAAAAAGACTTGCACTGCTTTTTTTATATATATGTGTACTTATCAAAAAACATACTGCACTTATCTTAGGCAGATTGGTGCCCTCTTAAAACCCCGACAGGTTCCCGTTTCGTATTAACTTTGTCAAGGGGCAGTGGCTACAATTCCAATTCCTGCCCCAGGCTTATATGTGCTAGCTTGTATGGGATAAGCAGCATAAAATGTATTGACCTTTTTCGGGATCTTGCCAGGTATTTGTGACCTGGACTGACTACTGTTGGAAACAGGATGCTGGGCTTAATGGACCTTTGATCTGTCCCAGTGTGGCAGTACTTATGTACTTATGAAATCATAGCTCTGCCGCGGCGTCAACAATTATCAGCAGACCAAAAGATATTCAACCGCAAGTATCCGTTGACTGACGTACACTGAGGACAAAGAACACATACAAATCACATGCTCTAAAGGGGGATGAAATGTGGGTGGGTGACCACTTTCTTGACAGGTATACCTTCGTTAAAGGGGAGCGCACTGCCTTTGAATTTAACAAATGATTTTACCACGGATGTACGACCTGTTATGATTCTTAAAAAACAGAAACCTTCGAAGCAGGGCGTAGCCACAGGTGGGCCTGGGTGGGCCCAGGCCCACCCAGTTTTGGTTCAGGCCCACCCAGCAGTGGAGGCAGCGGAGCGGAGGGAGCAGGCTGAGCTCCGTTCCCGCATCTGCCTCCCTCACTCTCACGACAGCGCTTCCCAAACGCTGCCACCGCCGCCACGATCGCGGGATTTACCTCCCTCCTCTCAGCACTCAGCGGTAGCGAATCATACACGCTGCCTCCTTCTAACCCGGAAGCGGCAGACGCTTCCGGGTTAGAAGGAGGCAGCGTGTATGATTCGCTACCGCTGCTGCTGAGTGCTGAGACGGAGGAGGGAGGTAAATCGCGATCGTGGCGGCGGTGGGCAGCGTTTGGGAAGCGCTGCCGTGAGAGTGAGGGAGGCAGATGCGGGAACGGAGCTCAGCCTGCACTGTAAATTTTTTTGGGGGGGGGAAGAGGGCTCCGGGCGGCAGGTGGAATCGCAGGACATGGATGGGAGCGGGAGGGGCGAGAGGAGAATCGCTGATGGCTGGAGGGAGGGACAGGGGAGAAAAGAGAATTGCTGGTATAGATGGATAGAGGGGGGCAGGGGCAAGAACAGAATTGCTGGGTATGGCTGGATAGGGGCAGGGCAGAGAGGAGAATTGCTGGGGATGGATGGAGGGGGGGCAGGGGAGGGAAGAGAATTGCTGGTATAGATGGATAGAGGGGGCAGGGAGAAGATTGCTGGGTATGGCTGGAGGGGAGGGCAGAGAGGAGAATTGCTGGGGATGTGATGGGGGGGCAGGGGAGGAAAGAATTGCTGGGGATGGATGATGAGGGGCAGGGGAGAGAAGAGAATTGCTGGATGGATGGATGAGGGGAGAGGAGAGTTGCTGGACATGCATGGATGGAGGGGAGGAAAGAGGAGATAGGAAGGTTGCTGGACATGGGTGTATGAAGGGAGGGCAGGGGAGAGGGTTGCTGGACATGGATGGAGGGAAGGACAGGGGAGAGAGGGTTGCTGGACATGGATGGAAGAGAGGGAAGGAGAGAGAAGAAATGCTGGACATGGATGGAGGGATGGAAGAGTGAGGAAGGAGATGAGGGAAAAGGAGAGAGGAGAAAAACTGCACATGGATGAAGAAAATAGGCAGAAGCTGGATCCACTGGACAGTCAAGTCTGCGGAGGACCCAGCTTTTACTTATGGATATAGAGCAAGAAATGAAGAAGAAAGGAGGAAAGTAAAGAAATAAATGGAAAGGAAGCCCTGGAAACGGAGTTAAGAGGACAGATAGCAGCAGAATCGGATACTGGGCCAGCATGATCAGAAAAAGTCACCAGACAACAAAGGTAGAAAAAAACATTTTATTTTCATTATAGTGTTTGGAATATGTCCACTTTGAGAATCAGGTGCTCAACATTAAAAGTTTATATTTATTTACTTATTTATGGCATTTTATCCCACATTAAACATGAATTAAATTGGAACCTGGGATCATTTAATTTTTTTTCCTGGAGAGAGTAATGCATTGCCCCCCCCCCCCCCCCCAGGCTCTCTCCCCGGCTATAGCCAGCTCTGCAATTTTGAGGGGAGGTGCACAGGTGGACGGGGGGGGGGGGGGTGCAGAGGTGGACCAGGGAGAAGCCTGTTAAACATTTACCAGCACACCTGTCTAGTGCCCACCCATCCAACCTGTTGGCCCACCCAAAAATTGACTTCTGGCTACGCCACTGCTTCAAAGGAGGAAGTGACGTCATGGACCTGAATGGCTGCCTAAGTCTGTAGCTCCGACGCGTCTCTGCCTTCTTTAAGCATATCAGCAACCAGCCACCCCTGAATTGGAAATTTTTTCATCAGGGCAAGGCGTTTGACTTGAGTGAGGGCTTTTATGGTTGTATGGAAGTCATGTCAACAGCTCGGAAGGAGAGCGAGCGCCAACCGATAAGGCCCCGCGGTGCCACATGTTGTCATCGGCTTGCGCCTCACACTCAGACTCTGACTCCGCTATGTCCCTTACCTAGGCCTCTTCTAAACGGGGTCTTTCAAAAGGTCTAACCAAATGCTTAACAGAGAATAGGAGGAGATCAAATCTTCCAAAGAGGAAATTCTAGAGTGCACGGATGTCCAGCGTTGATCTGCGAGAGTTGGACGGGCGCGTGGAGGACTTGGAGGCGCTTGCGGACGAGCATGATGAGCAGCTGAGCGGAGCTGATTTATGATTATCAAAGCTTTTTGAGTATTATGAAGACCTGCAATACAAAATGGACGACTTAGAAAACCGATACTAATTTGAACTCGGGTCCTTCTCTGGGGATTGTTTGGGATGCTTTAAAGGCTGTAACGAGGGGGTTCTTTCTAAAACAGGCAAGCACTCGGGCTCGGGCCAGGCGAAAGAAGTTGCTGACTGCATTTCACAATTGTCCCACTTGCAGGATCTCCATAAGTCCTCTCATTCGATCTCTACTCTGAGGCAGATCAAAGCTCTCCGGTTAAAATTAGACAATATTTACTCAGACCAACTGCAATTTATCTGGGGTCAACAACAGCAACTTCAGTATTTTAATCATAATAAGCCAGGGCGTTTATTGGCCCTTAAACTGAGGCAGCAAAGATTTGATCGTACAATTCTTCGCATTGGAGATGGTAAGAACACAGTGCTGACTAGGTCTTCTTTGATTCGTCAATGTTTCCAGTCTTTTTACCAGTCCTTATACTCGGCTGACTCTACGATTCACCCGGATGCTATTGAGGCCTTTTTATCATCCCAAGACCTTCCTTCCTTGACAGAAGAGCAACGGTGCCTGTTGGATGGTCTCATCCAAGTGGATGAGGTTGTCAAAGTCATTAAGGACCTGCCCACTGGGAAGGCACCGGGTCTGGATGGCTTACCGAACTACTTTTATAGGACTTTTATGGCGAAGTAAATGTATCAAAATCAGAGGCCTTAAATGTCCCCCTGCCTGTGGAAATGAAAGTTCAATTATGTCAGCATTTTCCCTTCAAATGGGCTAAACACTATCTTGGTATTTGAGGGTCTTGCTCCAAGTTGGTTTTTTGATCTGTATTCTTTGTACTATACTCCACTAATGAGGAGATAGGAAGGAGTAGGTGGTACAGTGAACAGCGCTCCCTCACCGATATTGCAATTAAGCCACCTTACAGCAGGGGGTGCTAGTTCACTGATATTAAGAGTAAGCCACCTTAGATGGGACAACCCTGCTGAGTCAAGGGGGTGGTGCTCAGGCAGAAAGGAGTTTAAATGCTCTGAGGCTGAGCAGATCGAGGAGGCCCCGAGTGCAGAGGATCCAAGGGTGTGGCAAGCAGGTCTGCAGTACCTAGAAAGAGTCTGTGAAGAACAGTGGCCTCAGCAGTGAGTGCTACTCTGTAGTGGGAGAAGCAGATTTGAGAAAGGATACGTTTATCTGAAACAAAAAGAAAAGCAGACCTTATGAAGAAAAAAATCAATACTACAATGACTCACTACAAGTGCCCAACATGGGCATGTTTCGCCAAAAACTGAATCATCCAGTGAAAAATAAGAACATATCTAAGGCAAAAAACATAATTTAAGAACAGAGATGAAGTCAAATATTTAATTTAATGATCACTCTTTATGGCTGAATACAACCGAACTCCCAAACTGTGACTAGATGATTGAAATTTGTTTTACCTTCTTGCATCAGATTTTCTGTCAGCTGTATGATTTTCCCACTCACCCATAACAATGTTGCCTTTTCCGTATTTAATTTGAGGCAATGCCTAGACATCCAAATTTGAAATTCTCTGAAAACAAAAACTCATATACTCAAATTGTCAATAATAGTGATTAAAGGGAAAATTAGTCAGACAGACCTAATGCTTTAAGGGTGTCTTACAAAGGCACGTTAGCATTTTTAGCATACGCTAAATGTTAGAGACACCCATATATTCCTATAGGTGTCTCTAGCGTTTAGCACATGCTTATTTTTAGCATTTGATAAAAACGCTAATGCGCCTTTGAAAAAGGACCCTTAAGTTGTCCTCTAAGAAAAGATAGATAGACAGATAGATCAGACCTGGAAAAAGCAGAGAGCCTTGAGGCACTCCACAACCAAATGACCATATTAATGGTTTTCCCATCTTTAATTACTTTATAAATCCTAGTCTTTTGAAATGCAGAAATCCAGACCTAAACTGATCTTCAATTCTAATAGAATCCAACTGTCGCGTGCTCGCGGATCTTGGCATGCTGTCAGGCTTCTTCCCAGGGAGCACTGGGTTCGTGAGCCCATGGGCCACTACCGTGGAGCGGCAGTGGCAGGCAAGATCACCTCCAAGGTAGAGATGAGACAAAACTGGACCAGAACCCCGGACTGGAGTTCTACACCGGAATACACGGAACTGGAACGCACCGGACGGGTGCGCACTGGAGTGGAGCCCACTGGACTGGAACACACTGGAGGGCCCCACAGGACTGGAACATACAGGAGTGAAACCCGCTGGACTGGAACACACTGGACCGGAACACACTGGACCTAGGCTTCACCTACGCTTGACCACCTTTCCCCGAGGGTTAAGCCCTAAGGTTCTGGCAGCCGGTAGGACTTACAGGAAAACCCGGAACTGGAACTTGCAAGCAGGAACAACAGGAATGAAGATCCAGGAGTGCCCCCTGGCACCTAGGCGCAGGCAAGGCCGACAGGCAGGGACTGTCCGGGTTCTGGCAGTCGGCAGGTTTAAACACAATGACTAGTAAACTGTACCTAGGCTAATAGAAACGCTATACCCAGGCAAACCAATCATACACAAGAAACATACACAGAGCACACTCAGGAGACTTGAAAGCTATACACCAGCTAACAACAAAGCTGTGCCCAAGCTAACAAGTCATGCACTGGAAACAAACACAGAGCACTAGCAAAGCTATACACCAGCTAACAACAAAGCGGTGCCCAAGCTAACAAGTCATGCACTGGAAACAAACACAGAGCACTAGCAAAGCTATACACAGGCTAACAAGCCACACGGTGCCTAAGCTGGCTAGTCTAAACAAACACAGAGCACTAGCAAAGCTATACACAGGCTAACAAGCCACACGGTGCCTAAGCTGGCTAGTCTAAACAAACACAGAGCACTAGCAAAGCTATACACAGGCTAACAAGCCACACGGTGCCTAAGCTATCTAGTCAAACATAGAAACTCACACAGAGCAAACACTGAAACAGTGTACAGAGCACTCTATACACCAGGGCCCTAAATGAAATGCAAAGGCCAGGGCTGTAGTCTCTAAGTGATTAATAAAGCCCTTCCACACCAGGGGCACAAGCTGCAGCAATCACCTTGCATCCAAACAGAGGCTTGACACACAGAGAAGTCAGCCCAGCGGGAGCCATCTTGGATACTGGCATAGAGGAGTCGGCGGCAGCCATCTTGGAAAAGGCATAGCCCACACAGGTGAGGTTCAGTAGGGCAATCAGCACACAGAGCCAGAGAGAAACTAAGACAGACACAGAGACAAGCAAAAGCCAGCACAGCCACTGACTCCCAGAAACAGGGTAAGTCTGAGGGTGGTCACGGCCACAGACGTAACAGTACCCCCTCCTCAAGACCCCCCTCGGTCTCCCTGAGGAGTTCAGGTGTCCAGGGGTAACTATGGTGAAACCTCCTGATGGGTCTCAAAAGCCAGACATAGATCACTGGACTGGAAGTCACAAGGAAGTTCAAAACTGGCAGACAAAAGTAGCACCTGTGACCAGGAGGCTCCTTCGAATCACCAGGGGGCAACCTCAGGAACATGGATGCATCAAGAGGAACAAAATTCAAAAGTAACCCTTCCCAGAGGGAACTCACAATGTCCTGGACCTCTTGGCAATTCCGTGTAATGGCAAGAGCAAGGCTGAAGCCACTACCCCAGCTGACATCAGAAGCTGGGCTGGGGCCCAAAGTGGCATCCCAGTCTTGACAGGAACTAGAAGTCTGAACAGAAGCAGATCTGGAACTGAAACCTGGGTTGGCATCCAAAACGGAGCCGGGATTAGGACCCGGACTGGAATCAACCCCTTGCTTGTAACTGGAACTGCAACTCGATCCAGACTCAGCATCTTGACTGGAACCCCAACTCGATCCAGACTCAGCATCTTGACTGGAACTGCAACTCGATCCAGACTCAGCCTCTTGACTGGAACTGCAACTCGATCCAGACTCAGCATCTTGCCTGGAACTCCAACTCGATCCAGACTCAGCATCTTGCCTGGAACACCAACTCGATCCAGGCTCAGCATCTTGCCTGGAACTGCAACTCGATCCAGACTCAGCATCTTGCCTGGAACTGCAACTCGATCCAGACTCAGCATCTTGACTGGAACTCCAACTCGATCCAGACTCAGCATCTTGACTGGAACTCCAACTCGATCCAGGCTCAGCATCTTGACTGGAACCGCAACTCGATCCAGACTCAGCATCTTGACTGGAACTGCAACTCGATCCAGACTCAGCATCTTGACTGGAACTCCAACTCGATCCAGACTCAGCATCTTGACTGGAACTCCAACTCGATCCAGGCTCAGCATCTTGACTGGAACCACAACTTGATCCAGACTCAGCATCTTGACTGGAACCGCAACTCGATCCAGACTCAGCATCTTGACTGGAACCGCAACTCGATCCAGACTCAGCATCTTGACTGGAACTCCAACTCGATCCAGACTCAGCATCTTGACTGGAACCACAACTTGATCCAGACTCAGCATCTTGACTGGAACCCCAACTCGATCCAGACTCAGCATCTTGACTGGAACTGCAACTCGATCCAGACTCAGCATCTTGACTGGAACTCCAACTCGATCCAGACTCAGCATCTTGACTGGAACTGCAACTCGATCCAGACTCAGCCTCTTGACTGGAACTCCAACTCGATCCAGACTCAGCATCTTGCCTGGAACTCCAACTCGATCCAGACTCAGCATCTTGACTGGAACCGCAACTCGATCCAGACTCAGCATCTTGACTGGAACTACAACTCGATCCAGACTCAGCATCTTGACTGGAACTGCAACTCGATCCAGACTCAGCATCTTGACTGCCAATGCTGCAACTCACTCCGGACTCAGCATCTTGGCTGCCCCTGCTGCAACTCGCTCGGACTCAGCATCTTGGCTGTCACTCCTGCAACTCGCTCCGGACTCAGCATCTCGGCTGTCACTGCTGCAACTTGCTCCGGACTCAGCATCTGGGCTGGAACTCAGTGTGGACTCAGAAGCTTGGCAGACAAAGCCCTTCAGGCTGGACTCAGAAGTTTGTCGGGAAAAATCAGGAAGCCACCTTCTTTCAGCTTGGGCTTCAGGAGTATCCCGTAGGGTTGGCTCCGAGAGGAGTTGGAAGCGGTAAAAGAACAGCTTGGTAGAGGGATCAATAGCAGAAACTGGGTTTTTTTCGAACCCAAGCCAGGAGACACGCCTTCTTTCCGCTGCAGCTTCAGGAGTATTCTTCAGGGCTGGATCAGACAAAAGTGCAACCCGGTAATCCTGGAGTGTCAGAAACGGATCCAGATCAAAAATGGGGTTGGAACTGGGATCCAAACTGGTACTAGGAGGCTCAGTAGACAGCGCCACTTGAACTGGATGCAGAGACTTGGCTTGAAGTGCTGCTTGGACTGGAATCGGAGACTCGGTCGAAAGCATCCCTCGGACTGGACTCGGAGACTCGAATGGAAGCGGCACCTGAACTGGGATAGGCGGCTCGGTTCGAAGCGCCCTCTGGACTGGACTTGGAGGCTCGGTCAGAAGCATCCCTCGGACTGGACTCGGAGGCTGGAATGGAAGTGCCACCTGAACTGGCATCGGAGGCTCGGTCAGAAGCGTCCCTCGGACTGGACTCTGAAGCTTGGCTGGACGCGCTGCTCGGACTGGATTCAGAGGCTTATCTGGGCGCGCTGCTTGAACGGGACTGGACCCCTGCTGGGCCCAGAGCATGGAATTCCCAAGACGTCTCCTCTCAGCGACAGCTTCAGGAGTATCCCACAAAGCTGGATTCAAGACCAGGCTGCGGCGATATTCAGTGAGCGTGATAAAAGGGTCCATATCTGAAACTGGGTTTTCAGCGATTCCAAGCCACCGGACACGTTTTCTCTCAGCTGCCGCTTCAGGGGTCTTCTTCAAAACAGGATGAGACAAAAGTTTCCCATGATACTGATGAAGAGTCATAGAAGGATCAAGAACAATGGAGCTGGACCCCAGCTGGGTCAGCTGGGCGGGGGTTCTTGCCGGGCTCATGGCCTTTGCATTCTGTCGCGTGCTCGCGGATCTTGGCATGCTGTCAGGCTTCTTCCAGGGAGCACTGGGTTCGTGAGCCCATGGGCCACTACCGTGGAGCGGCAGTGGCAGGCAAGATCACCTCCAAGGTAGAGATGAGACAAAACTGGACCAGAACCCCGGACTGGAGTTCTACACCAAGGATACGGAACTGGAACGCACCGGACGGGTGCGCACTGGAGTGGAGCCCACTGGACTGGAACACACTGGAGGGCCCCACAGGACTGGAACATACAGGAGTGAAACCCGCTGGACTGGAACACACTGGACCGGAACACACTGGACCTAGGCTTCACCTACGCTTGACCACCTTTCCCCGAGGGTTAAGCCCTAAGGTTCTGGCAGCCGGTAGGACTTACAGGAAAACCCGGAACTGGAACTTGCAAGCAGGAACAACAGGAATGAAGATCCAGGAGTGCCCCCTGGCACCTAGGCGCAGGCAAGGCCGACAGGCAGGGACTGTCCGGGTTCTGGCAGTCGGCAGGTTTAAACACAATGACTAGTAAACTGTACCTAGGCTAATAGAAACGCTATACCCAGGCAAACCATCATACACAAGAAACATACACAGAGCACACTCAGGAGACTTGAAAGCTATACACCAGCTAACAACAAAGCTGTGCCCAAGCTAACAAGTCATGCACTGGAAACAAACACGAGCACTAGCAAAGCTATACACCAGCTAACAACAAAGCGGTGCCCAAGCTAACAAGTCATGCACTGGAAACAACACAGAGCACTAGCAAAGCTATACACAGGCTAACAAGCCACACGGTGCCTAAGCTGGCTAGTCTAAACAAACACAGAGCACTAGCAAAGCTATACACAGGCTAACAAGCCACACGGTGCCTAAGCTGGCTAGTCTAAACAAACACAGAGCACTAGCAAAGCTATACACAGGCTAACAAGCCACACGGTGCCTAAGCTATCTAGTCAAACATAGAAACTCACACAGAGCAAACACTGAAACAGTGTACAGAGCACTCTATACACCAGGGCCCTAAATGAAATGCAAAGGCCAGGGCTGTAGTCTCTAAGTGATTAATAAAGCCCTTCCACACCAGGGGCACAAGCTGCAGCAATCACCTTGCATCCAAACAGAGGCTTGACACACAGAGAAGTCAGCCCCGGGAGCCATCTTGGATACTGGCATAGAGGAGTCGGCGGCAGCCATCTTGGAAAAGGCATAGCCCACACAGGTGAGGTTCAGTAGGGCAATCAGCACACAGAGCCAGAGAGAAACTAAGACAGACACAGAGACAAGCAAAAGCCAGCACAGCCACTGACTCCCAGAAACAGGGTAAGTCTGAGGGTGGTCAAGGCCACAGACGTAACACCAACTTACTCAACAGTAAATCATAATCACTAAGATGAACATCAAAGAAAGATCCAAAAGAATTAGATTAGCCGAACAACCCTTATCAATTATTACTCTAAGTTCTGATAGTAAAGATAGTAATATGTTTCTGTGCTGCAAGATTTCCAAAACCCACATTACGTAGGATCTAACAAATCAATATTTCCCACTATTCTTGAAGATGAAAGGTTACAACAGCTTCTGCTAATAAAATCATAAGATCTAAAGAGCAATTATTTAATACAGCGCACCATTTGTTAAGGAAAGCCTGATCATCTAACAACATTTGTGATGCTTTTTTTTTTTTTTACATTTGTACCCCACGCTTTCCCACTCATGGCAGGCTCAATGCGGCTTACATATTGTATACAGGTACTTATTTGTACCTGGGGCAATGGAGGGTTAAGTGACTTGCCCAGAGTCACAAGGAGCTGCCTGTGCCTGAAGTGGGAATCGAACTCAGTTCTTCAGTTCCCCAGGATCAAAGTCCACCACCCTAACCACTAGGCCACTCCTCCACTTTGATACAAAGACCTCTAGGAATCCTCTTTACTCGACAATAATTTAAAATAGCTGCAAAGTGCAATTCATTACGAACAATATTTCTTTTTAAATCCACCAAATCAGACCAAATTAGATGTGTCTTCTTCGTCCTCCAGGAGCACTGATCTTTAAGGAGCTGGTGAAGTCGATCTTCTGGGAAACTGAGAAACTTTTCCCAAAGACACAAACAAGAGAGCAAAAACTCTACGGCCAAAGCAATGTTCATGCCAAAACACTGATCTGTGTCAGCTCTTTGGGATCAATTTGTTATCCTGGAAGACATTGTAACCTCATTATGCCTTCTAGCCTTTGATTTTATTAACCTCTAGTTCCCTTTTTGTGAAACCTTTCTGTCAATCCCTACTGTATTTGAAATTAGCAACATTGGCAGTATTGGTTTTTTTTTTATTATAAGCCTTCTTTGAAATTCATATTGCACGTCTATGAAGTATAGTAGAAAGTTACCGCTTTGATACGAAGTTTCTCATCCACCACTTCCCACCATGGTTTCTGGATACTCGCTTATCTGCAACCTGACAGAAAATAAAAGTTACATTAAAACCAAGTCACTCAGAAATGGCATCTGAAGCCTTGCAATGAAGAACTCACTTTTCAAAGTGCTTAATACGGGTAAAAAGCATCCTACCTATTTTAATTGGCTGTCTGAAAATATCCTTAGTTCAGTTTGGCTAAAAATTCACAAATTGTTCCACAATACATGTACTTTTAGCTACACTGACAGGGAGCATGATTAGGTCGGAGGAGAGAAAGTATGCAGCAAGATTGCAATTTCAAATCATCACATGCATCGTTTCAGCAACTTTTTCCCCCAGGAACAGCAGGTGCAAGTGGCCATGCATACTGTCACAGGCCAGTCCCTGTTGATCAGCTACTCAGCACAGTCTCCCCTTTTCTAGATATGAGGTAGGACACTTGTGTGCTATTTACGTGCATTATTTACAAGCCTAGATGGATGCTTTACCATGGGCTTCTAAGCAATAACTTTCACACTAACACATAGCCTCCTTGTACAACTTAATCCAAAGTGCAATTACGAACAGGCAATAAGGTTTCCTCTTTATATTTATATGGAACTCTATAACATTGTATAAACTACAGCCTATTGGCATTAATATGCATTAATATGCTATCTGACTTCCACTTCTCAATTGCAAACAGTCTCTACACTGAGAAGTTAAAAGTCTGTACTATCGGGAAGATACTTCACCCCTGGTCACTAACATTCCCAGCCAACATCTAAACCTCTAGTACAAATTTAATCCAGTGTGTATTTCTAATGGCAATGAGGTTACCTCCTCCAGCTTGTCTGTCTTTCCTCCACCATAAATGGACGTTTCTCTATGGCTTCTAATCAGAATCTTTCACAGTAACCACACTGCCCTCCTATCAGCTTCCCAACACTCTGCCATCCTTAATGCCTTAAAGAACATAGTAACATAGTAGATGACGGCAGAAAAAGACCTGCACGGTCCATCCAGTCTGCCCAACAAGACAACTCATGTGTGCTACTTTTGTGTATACCCTACTTTGATTTGTACCTGTACTCTTCAGGGCACAGACCGTATAAGTCTGCCCAGCACTAGCCCCGCCTCCCAACCACCGGCTCTGGCACAGACCGTATAAGTCTGCCCAGCACTAGCCCCGCCTCCCAACCACCGGCTCTGGCATAGACCGTATAAGTCTGCCCAGCACTATCCCCGCCTCCCACCACCGGCTCTGGCACAGACCGTATAAGCCTGCCCAGCGCTATCCCTGCCTCCCAACCTCCAGTCCCACCTCCCACCACTGGCTCTGGCACAGACCGTATAAGTCTGCCCCGCACTATCCCCGCCTCCCAACCTCCAGCCCCGCCTCCCACTACCAGCTCTGCTATCCAATCTCAGTTAAGCTCCTGAGGATCCTTTCCTTCTGAACAGGATTCCTTTATGTTTATCCCACGCATGTTTGAATTCCGTTACCGTTTTCCTCTCCACCACCTACCGCGGGAGGGCATTCCAAGCATCCACCACTCTCTCCATGAAGAAATACTTCCTGACATTTTTCTTGAGTCTGCCCCCCTTCAATCTCATTTCATGTCCTCTCGTTCTACCGCCTTCGTATCTCCGGAAAAGGTTCGTTTGCAGATTAATACCTTTCAAATATTTGAACATCTGTATCTTATCACCCCTGTTTCTCCTTTCCTCCAGGGTATACATGTTCAGGTCAGCAAGTCTCTCCTCATACGTCTTGTTACTCAAATCCCATACCATTCTCGTAGCTTTTCTTTGCACCGCTTCGATTCTTTTTACATCCTTAGCAAGATACGGCCTCCAAAACTGAACACAATACTCTAGATGGGGCCTCACCAACGACTTACAGAGGCATCAACACCCCCTTTCTTCTGCTGGTCACACCTCTCTCATACAGCCCAACAACCTTCTAGATACAGCCACCGCCTTGTCACACTGTTTCGTCACCTTCAATCCTCAGATACTATCACCCCAAGGTCCCTCTCCCCGTCAGACTCTCGCCACCTAA